>NC_135795.1:2545000-2842500 GCF_051106095.1 Pogona vitticeps | reverse complement strand
CATTTAAGTCCCATTGACTTCATTGGGATATTAACTATGCAATATATCTCTCATTCAGTTTCACAGATTAAAACCTGGCAGTAGCAATAAATGACAACACAGAGTTCTATCAGCGGTCCCAAATGCATTGTGAAGGTAACGCTATAATAACTCTGCCCGGTAGGAGAACTTTTTATATCGCCGCGATATTGCACTGGTGAGTTGAAGTAATTCTCTCAGTCATTGATCAAGCTGTGCTATGGTGCTGGAACCTCTCTCTCCCGCCCCCTTCTTCCTTTGACAGAAAAAGATGCATATGCTTCTGCCATGCAGCAGAAAGAAATGAAGCAGAAACAAAAGTGGTCTTGGGATGATGTCATTTCAAGTTGCAAGCTTGAAGGCACAGCTCCCCGTGCTCCCCACGAGTAGGGATCTGAATATATCTCAAGCACTATTCACTTGTGCGGTTGTTATCTGCACACTTAGAAACAGCCAAACTTTTCCCATCGGTCACTACATCCCACACAATTTATGTACAGAGAGAGTTGCTTGAAAATGAGAAACCACCCACAGTGGAGAATCTGCTCTGGTTTCAACCTGGCGCTATCCAGGGTGCTGAAACCTGTGTCAAACTAGGTCCAACACCTTGGGTTTCTCCTTGAAGTCTGAAACTTGATTACATTTACTAACCTCGTGAATTCAGGGCCGCTGGGCACAAAGAAACAAGAACTCAAATCTCCCTGTGTTCCCTTCTTGCCTGGGCAGTCTACCTGTGAACAGGAGTTTCACCTCTTCAGACACATCACTCTCTACACAGAGAGAGGGACAACAGAGGAAGGCAGTCTAATCACTCCTCCCTAACTGTGTTGATAGCCACTAAGCAGAAAACTAACTAAAGAGGACTTCAGGGTCAATCTGGCTCAGTTTCTCTAAATACCACAATTTTCTTCCTGCATGTTTTTGCATATTTTGGAGGATATACATACTTTTTGTCCATGTTAGCCAGTTTATAAGGCAGTCATTGTTTTGTGTTCAGGCTATTTCTCAGAAATGGCCTGTAAGCTTTGCCAGTCTGCTCCGACTTCTTGTGAGAGGCTTTACTTTCCAAAGTCTTGGGAGGTGGTACTTCTGCTGAGACTGCTGGAGACAATAAAATTTGTCTCTGTCTATGGCCCAGAGAAGAATGGCATATTGTGTGGGGTGTGGAGGATAGTTTGAAGTCGCTTCCAAGGCATCTTAACATTGAATGTGCATAATTCCTGCTTGACAGCACTCTGTTCTCCCATGCACCATCCAGTATGTAAGTCCTCACAGCTCACCTTTCCTCCAAGGAGCAGAAGGAGACACCGCTTCCCTTCTCCCACATTATATTCACTACAACCCTCTTCATAGGTTAAAAATATTTCATGATTGGTAACCCATTCTTAAAAGCCCACAAATAGTTCACAAACAATGAGTATAAACTTTAGTAAACAGACAGGCTATTTTCATGTTTAGGGAACCAGAAAAGTGAGTGAGGATTTGGAGGAGGAGATCTGGAATAATGAGAACCAAAAAATGAAAAAAAGGATGATGACTATCATCTTATTCAATCTCCACATTGCATTTCCCATCTGTAACAGCAGATTTATCTGTTCTCTCTTTTCACACTTCTTTACAAAGAGAAATTAGAAAAAGAATTCATAATTGTGAAAGTAGATGAAGGCTACGTCTCTCAGTTTCTCTGCCTGTTTATTATGAGAGACACGGATGTGTTTCTTGTGTATTTCTTCTTAACTTCTCATGGATTACTTTGATAAACATATGTTTCTTCGTGTTTCTCAATACTTTTTTTCCTGTCACACAGACAGATGGCTTTATACTGACGCACATGAAAATATTATACTTTATAAAGCTGTCACAAGTTTCGAATGCTGATGAATCAGGAGAATCCTAGCAAAACATGTTTAAGAAGACATAGAATGAGACACTACCATGTCATGATCTCCTACCTCACCAGCACCCAGCACAGATGCCCTTCCACAGATTTTTTTCAGCAGTCTTTCTGAAAGCCGTCTGCTTTCTATGCCTTTCAATTTGCCACTCTATCAGTGTGCATATGTGTGTGTGGGGGGGTCTTCTTTTGGCTAGCCACACTAAAGCCTCCCATCAATTTGATTTTGGGATACAGCTTCTAGGCTTATATGAGTAGAGTGAAAATTAATCATTATGGTTGGGTTTTGCAAGAGGAACTGTTCATTTCAAAGTATGTGGAAACCAGACATGCAACTCGATTCTGGTATTAACTTTGGTGCATATTCATCAGCACCAAGTGGAATATTGGTGGGTGGAAAGGGCAGTGTTTCAGCTCATATTAGTTATGGAGATAAAGAGAGGCTGTACATCCCACCCGGATTTGTTATGAAGATGGTACCAAAAGGTGTGGCATAATCATAACCACCCCCTGAATTCTCTGCAGAATGGGAAAAATTAGTCACCACAGTGGTACCTCCATTGCCATTATCTCTTATATTGAGAAGGGAAAGGTACTAAGATTAACGAGTGCAATAAACATCATTACATCATGACGATGGCGATGGTGTTCTTCTCTTTCCCCCATACATCCCAACTTACATCCTACTCTTCTCCCAGTTTAGGGATACAAAACAGATTTTTAAAAATGATTTTAAAGGATTGTTACAGTTAAATAGAGTTCCAAAACACAATGGCTGAAATCCAATAGTAAGTCACAACTAAAATAGACCCATTGAATTAACGGGACTTGCAGAGGAATTATAGTTACTTATAATCTTAGAATGGCAGAACTGGAAGGGAGGCATAAGTGGGGAATCAAACTCCCAACCTCTGGTTCCACAGCAAAATACCTAAACCACTGAGCTGTCTAGCAGTTTGACTCACCAAAGCCATACTGATTCAATGGGTCTACTCCAACTGTGACTTACTACTGGATATTAGCCAATAAATTCTCATTCAAATATGGAATTGAGAAGATGAGATTCCTCTGTTCTTTGTATTCACAGGCCAGCCTTCTCTAGAGACCCACTGTCCAAACATGGAAGATGGAATAATGTCTCCCTGGGTAATTTAACTTACAACCTAAAGGTTGAGGGTTTGGGGAGGCAGTTTTTCCTTACTAGACCTACTGTTTCAAATCAGTGTGGTGCGTGCTTATGTGTAGTTCTGCTGGGAAGCGACACTCTGTGTTCTCAACCCCTGAACACACCTGTGCCCAAGGCAGCATCATGAAACAAAACACAAGCCATCACCTGAATCACATCCTATCTCTCCTCTATCATTCAGTCAAACCACAACCCATACCAGCACCAGTACAGTATATAGTTATAGGAGAGAATTTATGCCACTCATGTAGGTTGCAAATATAATGTAACTTTTCTATATCTTATCTTTCAGAGACAAGCGCTAAATACAAGTTATAGGGTGTTTGCAAACATTTAATTCCAGGTCCTGGGCAGCTGGATGATTTTAGACTACGGATGAAGCAAAAAGTATCAATTCTGTTTTCTGCTGCATTTGGGTTCTATCCAGGCATGTTCTTTGCCAATTTACATAGATCCTTCCAAAACTGACAATGTAATTCCCCCTCACTGGTACCGGCTGAACGCAAGATGAACAGCCATTCCCAACGTGGAGAAGAAGAACATGCTGCGCCCTACAGATAGGATTTTTAAAAATTACTATAAATTTTCAAAATTTGGACTACAAAACACATAATTCTTCATTCGGGAAGTTCTACCAGACACCTAAATGTGGCTCATCTGGGGAAAAAAAGGTCTAAGTTGGAAGGTTTTGAGGCTGTTAAGCGTAGCTCCAGTCAACATTCTGGTCCTGGTGCTATCTCACTGCTTTCTTTCTGAACAAAAAGTGGAGCTGTGCCTAGTTCACTCTTCAAGCCCTTGCAATTTGGCTAAGGAGGAATTTGAAACCACACCCTCCCTCCCCCCCACAAGACTTTTGTAGACTGTCTCTGTCTCTGTCTCCACCTCAAGAAGCTAACCTGGCCCTGACAATGGCCATGGGTCTTTGGGACTTAAAGGTATGTCATTTTCCAATATAGAAAAATACCTTTATTTTCCTATAAAGGTATATAATTTATTATTATTTTTCCGATAAAGGTATATAATTTTCCAAAAGGGGATGTGGTGGCACTGCAGGTTAAATCGCAGAAGCCTCTGTGCTGCAAAGTCAGAAGACCTGCAGTCGTAAGATTGAATCCATGCATCGGAGTGTGCCCCCGTCACTTGTCCCAGCTCCCACCAACCTAGCAGTTTGAAAGCATGCAAAATGCAAAAATGCAAGTAGAAAAATAGGTACCACCTCGGTGGGAAGGTAATAGCGTTCTGTGTCTAGACATGCTGGCCACATGACCATGGAAGATTGTCTTCAGACTCTTCCAACTCTATGGGTTGGAAATGGAGATCAGCACCACCGCCTAGAGTCGGACACAACTGGACAAATTGTCAAGGGGAACCTTTTTCCTTTACCTAATTTTCCAAACTACCTGCAAGACCTTGGTGCACAGCCTGAAGAAGATGAACGATCATCGAAAGCTCGCTGTCAGTTGTTTGCTTGAATTTTTTAAGTGGTCTAATAAAGGTATCACTGGCTCCTGCATTTGTATTGCTAATAATTTCTTTCTAAATAATTGAATTTTTTGTCTTCTCAAAGGCTTTCATGGCAGGTATCTGATGGTTCTTGTAGGCTTTTTGGGCTGTTTGGCCACGTTCCGAACACGGGTGGGAATGGTGGCAGTCACACATCTAAAGCCCACAGCATCACATAGCATTGAAAGTAAAACAGGGCAGATGTTTTAAAAACAGCACAGGAAAGCAAAGAAAAAGAAAGCAAAGTGTGAGGCTTATATACTTCCCCATGGAGCTTAAAGTACTCTTTGAGCAGTTTACAATTTAATTATGTAGGCTATAATTTCCCTCTTCCTCCCAGTGAGCTGGGTATTCAATTTACTGACATCAAAAGGATGGAAGGCTGAATGAACCTTAAGCCTGCTCCCTGGGACTGAACTGGGGTTGTAAGCAGAGTCTTGGTTGCAATACTGTAGTTGAACCACTACGTGATGGGGTTCAAATCCATAAAGCCAACTTTAAAAATACATTTAAAAAATAAAGCCTACTCAGATTTGTCCATTTTACCAGGTCTTGTTGCTCTTAGGAGAAAGTGCAAGTTTTTTTGTTCATACGCATCTCTTATTTTTCTGTTATTTATATCCGAACAGTGGTCATGAAGAAGGAACGTTTTATGGGAAACGTGTTGGGACTAATTAAGCTTTCCCTGTGCACTTCTAGATCACCTCCTTCTTTTCTGCTGACAGCTGAGGTGTTAGCTCATTCTCTTTAAAGGAAGTTTGCATTTTCAAGGTGTAAAGATGAGCAGCTTAAAAAGGAATAAATTTGCTTGAGTCGGATAAACTTTGACAAATGATTTCGACAGAAAGTATGTATTTCCCAATACAAGTCTTGAACAATGCATTATCTTTACAGCACAAAACAATCTTTAAAAGGCAGCTTTTGCAGGGGGTTTCCAACAGGCTACACCCTGCCCCCCAAATTGGTTTTTGATTGTGCCTTTAAAGTTTGGGATAAAGCTTCATATTTTCTCTCACGCACTCACAAACACATCTACGAAAACATAGTCGCTAACCCCATCAACTTGGCATTTAAAAAACCCCCACAACAATTGGGAATTGCCTCCTGAATTTCTGGGTGGCTCTCTGGAACCAAGAATGCTTCTTAACAAACACAACAACCAACAACACAACAGCCAGTCCTACTTGCTCGTAGGGCTGGCAAGGTTTGACATTCTCATAAGTAAATGACGAATTTCCCTACTTGAAGAAGAAGAAGGAGACGAGAGAGAGGTAGCAAGGGTGCTAACATAGAAGGGTTCTGCAGTGAATCCTACTATTGTTCCTTCATTAATTGTTTGACAAAAGTTGAATGAGTGCTCCTTCCTTTCCTTAAAATGCTGAAATGAAAATAAAAGTTGCAGCCACACAAAGCATGAAGTTAAATCAATCAAATAACAGAAGAAAACCATCAAGTTGGCCTTATGGAGCTATAGTGTACATAAGACTTCCAAGTCTTCTGAAACATCCCATATTCAAAAGGGGAGTGGATGCACCAAGATCCGTTTTATACGTAGGAGCTTGATACAGTATTGTCAACTATCTAATTGATCGATCGATTGATCTACAAATAGACAAATAATTTGCAATTTGTAATGATGATTAATGTTGGACTGTGAATGCACAATGTATGGCCCCTGATCTCTGTCAGAACTGGATTAAAATACTCTCTATGACACTCACTCAACACCAAATCATCCTCAAATGCTTTTGATTAGACAGACAGACAGACAGACAGACAGACAGACAGACAGACAGACAGACAGACGATCGATCGATCGATCGATCGATCGATCGATCGATCGATAGATAGATAGATAGATAGATAGATAGATAGATGATTGATCGATCAATCTACCATTTACTCTAAGCTTCGCTTACAGGAGAGTGGTATGCATATCAAAGTAGGTGCCTGTGTCTACCCACCCACCCACCTCTCTGCCTGCCTGCCTGCCTAACTAGATGCAAAAATAACTAAACTAAGACTACCTTACTTTGAACAGATCATGAGCAAACAAGGTTCAATGGGAGAAGACAATGATGCTAGGAAAAGCTGAAGGCCACAGGAGAAGAGGGAAATCAAATACTGTATCAGGTGGATTGACTCTGTAAAGAAAATGATGGCCTTTAGGTGGCAAGACCTGCTAAGGACAGGACCTTTTAACTCATGTAACTTGAAAGCAACTTGACAGCTAATGACAAATTTCCCTGAAATCAACTAATTTTATTCCCATTGGCCCTAAATTCAGAGAAATGAACTAATTTTCAATACACTATCTGGGCTGTTAGGCACTGATCACAAGAGATATTCTACCTATGGGCCTCACGGTTATATGTATCTTTTTACAAGCAGTGGCAACCTCCACTATTTAATCCTCCACCTCCACCTTCTTCCCTTTCCTCTTTCCTTTTTCTTTCCTATTAACCCAGTGGCATTGCTTAAGTAATTCCCGTCGACCATCAAGCTGTGAAAACGTTTTAAAAAGTCAACATAAACAGAAGGCACATTAATTTTAATATTTCTCTCTGTCTTTCTCAACCCCTAGGCTCTTCAAAAAGAAAAGAGCAAAGGTAATGCAGAAAATGAAATTATTTTTCCCAAGTACCTAACTCTCTCTCTCTCTCTCACACACACACACACACACACACACACACATGCACACACACAGTGCAAACACCCTTAAAAAACCCCACAACATTATAATTATTTTGAGGAGCAGAGGGGTGGCAGACATACTCCTACGAAGACCAAGCTATAAAACAGAGCCTTTTGACACACAGGATTGTGTGTGTGTGTGTGTGTGTGTGTGTGTGTGAAAGTGAGTGTGTGAGAGAGAACTTTCACACAACAAACATCCCCCAATACAATTGCATGCCAAATTATATGGAGCAAATGACAAAATGTCCTTCTATTTTACAGTGAAACGGTCTCCTCCCTGATTTAAACCATTAAAGGGGGGGGGAAGTCTCTTTAGAAGTAAAGTTTATATGCGTGAAATTTATAGTTAATTGGAAAATAAAAGAAAGAAAGATCTGCTCTTTGAAGCCAACAAAAACGAGACAAATAACTTTGTGGTTAATCTTCAGCAAAACTGAACAGTTAAGTAATTTGTGGCTTTCTTTGGCTGAGAACAACCCCATTTTAATATGTAAGCAATTCCTTCGCTTATACACATGGGTTGGGGGGGAGGGTAAGAGAAGAAGCAAAACTTGGAAATACAGGAAGAGCATGCCTGGATCTCACAAAGTCCTATCAGATGCCTAAGAGAAGCAACCCATCAAGGTATTATTTCTCAGTAACAGGTATTCAAAGATATGTTGCATCAGATACCACGGTGAGATACCACCATCATAACAAGGAGATATTTTTGGCTTTCTGCTGTGATCCTCAAGTGTGCAGCCATCCAGTTTTCTAACCCTACTATCTGATATGGTAAACTAGAGACCCAGTTTGTTCCACATAATGGAAAATAACAGTGAGGGCACAGAAGGGCAGTGAAAAACAACTTAAAATTAATTTATAGTTAAGAATACCTCTGTTTGTTAGTGCTGAGTGTGGCGTACTGGATAGAGTGATGGATCAGAACTCAGAAGACTTGGGTTTGTATCCCTCATTGACAATTCATAGGAGGAAAGGTTAACACAGGTAAAGCCACTCATTTAAACACCTCACTTATCTTGAAGACCCTGTTATGGCTGCTATGATTTGGATGTGGTTTCATAGTATGTATGTGAAATGAGCAAGAAGGGTTTCCCAATGTATTTAAAAGCCAATTCCTAGCTAGCACCTTATTTCCCCCCAAAATGTGTTGGATGAAAAAAAAAATCACAGGTCACGGAACTCTGTAATTTTGTTCTCCTGATTGAACCACAATTCATGTTGAACCAAGAATCCTTCTAGCGGTATTTTATGGCAACTATTAGTTGCCATAATAATGATCTTAGAACTGCAGAGCTGGATGGGACCCTATGAATCATCACGTCCAGCCCCTGTCAAGAAGGCACCATGTGTGGCATCGATCTCCCAACCTCTGCCTCCACAGCCAGAGACCTCAAACCTAGAACTATCCATTTTTTAGTGGGTGGGGAGTGTTTGGGAATTTTTTTATGTGTGTGCATGTGGGTCTGATCTCTGGGTGTCTGTGAATTTTATTGTATGGGTATACTATGTATATACTTACAATGACAATATATTTATTTGATATTTGATCCAGCAATTCTATTTTAAAGCGGAAAAAAAATCATTTTATAATCAGAACTGAGTTTGTCTTCTTCCCTTTCCTCAATCCTCTCTTGGTTTTCTCTTAAACATTCTGCTTGTTCAGGAAAAATATCCTGCTATTTGCAGATACTGTTTTTTGTTTGTTTTGTTTTTAATGGTGCATCAGAACCTGCTGGAATGAAGTATGTTTGTTTGTTTTCACAGTAGAAAGAAATGTAATCTCTTTCCTGTTTTACTTCTGGGAAAGGATGAGTTGGCCATGTTTTGGAAATCAGGACTGGAGTACAACTTGACCAGTCTTGTGCAAGGGCATTAATACATCTTGTTGGCTTTGAAACTTCATTCTGTGTTGACATTTGTTCAAGCGAAATGAGCAAGAAAGGGTTTCCCAATGTATTTAAGAGCCAATTCATAGCTAGCACCTTATTTTCCCCAAAATGTGTTGGTTGGGGGGAAAAAAAGCACAGGTCACGGAACTCTGTAATTTTGTTCTCCTGATTGAACCACAATTCATGTTGAACCAAGAATCCTTCTAGCGGTATTTTAAACCCTCTGGGGATAACAAACTCCTGTGATAAGAGGAATCTTACAACGGGTACATCCTAAGAAATGGTGAATTGCATTATTTCCTTCATCCACTTGATCCAGGTAAACAATGGTTTCTACCATGGGCTAAATTGAAATGCCAGCAGAATCAGTTCCCAGGAAACTAGGGGTATTGCCTGCTTTGTGTCCCTGCTTTCATTCATGCCAAAAAAAGGCAAGAAAAGTTACCAAGGTACAATTCAACATGCAATGAGCAGGATAGGAGATAGCAACAGAAGGAGAGAGGGGTTCCTAGACTGTTTTTTCGTAGACCGTTGACCTCCCTTCCAACCCTAGTCTAATACTCCTAAGGTCGCTGACCTCATTTGCTCCTTTGTCTCCTGATGTGAGCCCTCTCTCCTTGTAAAGGAGACAAACTTCATTCATTAGAAGAACTGAGGGCAAGCAAGGCTAGGTTTTATACAGAAGACATAAGACATAAGAAATTTATTTGTCATTGCACTCACAAGTGGGTGCAACGAAATGAGGTGCTCTTCCCCAAGGTAAAACTGGACAACACCACTACAAAAAAAAGTTAAAAATATACAAGAACAAGGAGGTTCTAACTTCTTCCCTACCACAACATACTTCCCAGAAGCAACAGAAGCTTGGCCACTTCTCTAAGTCAAGAGCCTGAGTGTGATTGCTTTCCAGCTTAGGCTCTTCTCCAGGGATCTTGATATTTTAGTAGGATGAAGCTAGTTCCCTTTGCTGCACGCTCAAACTCTGCTAATAGCTGACAGGTAGGATAGTTCTGACTTAGAGACCCTGTGTAAGGATATTTCTCCTTACCTTTCCTGCTTTCCCACATATATATATTTTTTTAAAAAAAACATGTTTTGCTAATTCTTATCTGAATATAAGTTGTGGTTGTGTGGCCCTCTTTAATGACATATTTGTATACTTCTAGTATAGTCACCTGCACATTAGCCAAAAGAAAGAAAGAAAGAAAGAAAGAAAGAAAGAAAGAAAGAAAGAAAGAAAGAAAGAAAGAAAGAAAGAAAGAAAGAAAGAAAGAAAGAAAGAAAGAAAGAAAGAAAAGGGGGAAATGCATATAATCAAAACACGACACATAGATTAATTTATATGCACAAACATAACATTTGGAGTAATCTATTTAAAATAAGTTCTCATTTACTATGAGCAGAGAAGACTGTGAGTTGTATGACTGTTGAGTCGATCTTAAGTCTGGATGGAGATAAATTCCCAACAAATAAGCAAAGAAATCAACAAACCAGTATGCATACAGAGAGAGAGAGAGAGAGAGAGAGAGAGAGAGAGGGAGAGGGAGAGGGAGAGATGCAGTTTTTCAAACAGAGGACTGCATCATGTAAAAGAGGAACATAGTCACCATATCCCTTCATATTCCCAACACATTTTGCCTTAATCCAGGGTTCTCCAAAATGGAAATCATTTTACCATCACTATTTTCGCAAAAAATGAACACATCATCTCACAGTTGGGTTTTTCCCCCCATTGTATAATGTCATATTTTAAAAATATAACAGCTAAGCATCTAATGGATGTCATGACAACCTCATCGTCCTACAATCTGTTGAGCAGATTTTGATTTTCCCACAAGTAAATTCTCTTAGGTGTGAGACACTTGGTTTCATTTTTGAAGAGCGTACCAACATAAGGAGGAAAAACAATAACTATAATTGAAACAAACTCAAACTTTTCTCAAAACACTTTTGCTTTTATGAGGAAACTTTCTTCTGAAAGTTTTATTTCTCCTCTTCGGAGAAAGAAGTCCACCTTGTAGTCTAGTCGCTGGGTTTCTTCATGCGATTCATCCTTCCGGAAGATATAATTTTCCTCACAGAATATTCCAGAATGACTCACACAAGGTATGGGATATGGTTGAAAATGGCGACTGGCAAAATGGTGGTTGTTTCCATTTACAAAAAGCAAACACAGTCTGAAGAATGCACTGCTACCGCTGAGTCCTACCCCCAGAAACATACAGGAAATTTCACTCCCCCCTTAAGAAATTGGGTAAATTCCTCTCTCAGCTCCAAAACCTTGCAGGATTTTGTGCCTACAAGTAGGGATGGAGAATGGAAATGTCAATGGTGCTTTCTGTGCCAGCTGCAATGATACATTTCAAGTTAAAATAAGGTTGGGAAAAACCTCAGTAAAGGGAAACACCATATCCTGAAAACCACAATGGAGGTGAAATGCATCCTATCTCTTTCTGAAGCCTCTTTGTAATATTAATTAACAATTTCAATGATTCAACTCATTAAGGGCTTCCCCAAAAAATGTGGGGATGTTGCTGAGCTTATGAATTATGTAAATTCATCCTAACTTTATGACTGGAGAAAGCTCATGGGAGATGATCCCATAGATGATGATGATTTGCACCGTCCAGTATTTCTCTGCCCGGCAATGTATTTAATCAACACCCGCGCCAAAACCAAAATAAACATTGTTCTTAATGGCGCAGGTGGAAGGTGGCACTTCTAGAAGTTAATGGAACACCAAATCCACCACTCTGGATGGATATCTGCAGGCTTCTAGCTTACTCCATTAGAACAGTAGCAAAATGTGTTTAATTAGCCTTCCGGTGGTCCTCACAGAAACAAGACAAAATCCAAAGGGTGAAGTGATAGGGTGATGGCTTCGACACACACACTCAGCCTGCAACAACAGTTGTGATTACTGCATATATGCTCCTATGGGCTAACGGTTTCAAGGAGGAGTGTGCCTCCTTGAGAGGGGCTGGACTCAATGATCAATGGGGTCCTTTCCTGCAGTCCTAAGATGATCTGAGATGATGATTAAAACCTACACAAAATTGCATGAGAAAAGATTGTCTTTGAACACAACAAGTTGGTTGATCTGCTTCCGGCGGTGGTTAGATTCCAACCTGCCTTTCCACTATTAAGTACTGTACAAGGCAACTTATAATGATGTTCAAACATTTGGACTCTTCTAAAGTTCAAAGAACGTACAGTATCTTATCTTATTTATTTAATTATTTGTTGTATTTATATCCCACTCTGGGTCAATTGATCAGATATCCTCCTCCTCCTCCTCTTCTTCTTCAATATTACATTTATACCCATCCTTTGTTTTTTACGAATTCAGGATTACCAGCAAAGTCTCTTCCCAAACAGCTCTGTGAGGAAGGCCAGGCTGAAACACAGTGACTAGATTCATCATCATCCAGGGAACTTACTGTCTGAACAGAAATTTGCACCCAAGTCTTTCTGTAGCTCACAGCATCCTTCCTGTGAAATCAACTTCTGAAAAGTAGTAATTCATAAGCAGAAACATTTGACTTTTATCCTTTATCCTTTTATCCAGAATATCTAATATCCATGAATTAAAGTCAGATTTTCAAAAGACAAACTTTTTTGGGTGTGTGTGTGTGTTACTTATTTGCTATCATTCTTCTTAATAGCAGCCACTTTAGGTCGGTCATTTTTCATGACACCCAACTTCTATGAAATCCCCCCCTTGATTTTGACACTGCCTAGGAGAATGTCACGACTACAACAATTTAAAATTGATTTTATTAATCCATTAAGATATAGTCAACCAGGCCCTATGGCATGAGATAGACTATAGAATTCTCAACAGTAAACAACCAACTACCACAATTCTTATTTGTAAACAGGGTATCGGTGATGGAATAGAAGAATGCAGAAACTGGAGGGGGGGAGAGAACATGTTTAGATCATCCAAGCTCTCTCTCTCTTTCTCTCCCCCCCCCTCCTGGTTTCATTTAGATAGGAAAGTCAACAATGTACAAAATAACTACCTGGGGCAACATTTGGAAATAAAAACTCCACTGAACGTCTTTATCATCCACTAAACAAAAACCAAAACCTTCCTTATCTACATGCACAGTGATATGACAGAAGTACCTATTTCATGGTAGCTTTAAGCAAATTTAAAACAAAGAAGGGTAACGTAGTCAAACATCGCACAACACACTTACTATATTCCTTGGTGTGAGGGAAACAACCAGCAGAGCATCAGCTGGTTCAGGGCCAACAAAAAAAATTATGTGTCCCTGATACTGTATTTTGCATACCAGGGAAATTTTCAAATTGCACATTTAACAAGACTCTATTATCTTGAACAATCCATAAGTGGTAATTCAAAAAATAATGATGTCTCCTTTTAAAAAAACATCTACAATCATTAATAGAAGGGGGGAAAGCCATTTGGGTATAATTTAGGTGATTTACTTAATATCAAATTACTGCAGGCACTCAAAATATTATTATTCTGTCCCTATTCCTTTGTATTTATTGTCTCCTGCAAAGTAAAGAAAATAAGCAATTCAGCTTTGTAAAACATTAGTATTGTAGACTACCGAGGGGGTGGGAGAATGAGCCAATGTACTTGCTTTCTTATTAAATTGCATCAAATAGCAGGCAGCCAATAACAGGTTAACTGCAAAATGTGTATGATGTTTTGTTCTGTTAACCATCAACTGATTTCTGCGGTGCTAAACTGATCCCGGTGTGCAACGGCACATTTTTCTACGGCCACATTGTGAATTGGATTTTCTCCTAATTATGAGACAACAATACTTATAGGTAAGAAGTGCCAATTTTTGCTCACCTGGCGGAGCCTCTCACTGACCAAGAAAAATGCAGTGCTTTAAACTTTTTTAAAAAGGTACCTCATTTATTCCACAAAAGCATAATTCAGAGACAAAGATCTTTCATTACCTGCAGTGATAGGAAAAGACAGAAGTTCTAACCTTATAAATAAACCCTTAATTACATGCACAGCCCACTCAGAAGCAAAATCATACAACATCTCTAAAGGTAAAGTTCAAGCAAACTTTAGCTGGACCCAGAAAGGACCACTGATTGCCACCCTCACCCACTTCCGATCACTTTCTCATGACTCTGGTTGCAAGGATTAAAAGCTGATCCTATAGCACCCATCATTCGGGAAAACAACTGCCTCTCTAAACGTAAGCACAACCCTTTGAGAGAGTTTCCACGCAATCCACGGTACCTTTCTCCAGAGACGAAAAAGCCCATCGGTACGCTTGCTTCCCAGATTTGCTTCCGAGTCGCTTTATTCCACGAGAGGTGCTCTAATCTCTATTCTAATCACAAAGCTAGATGCCCAAATGCAGACACAAACCATCTCTGCATTAATGTTGGCAAGCCACTGAAGGGAGCGACATAACGGCGGCAGCAAGCATGTCAATTTGTGCCTCCCACCACACACGCACAAACACACACACACACACACTTCCACAGACTCTGCATCCGTGGAACCGAGTTCCACGCTTATCCTCTGCACCATGTGTAAGAGATTGCCTTTATCTCTTCTCCTCCACCTTCTCTCCTCGCTTGCTCTTTCCTTGGAATTGTTTAAAACCCTCCTTTTCCTCCTTACCTGAAGGGCATCTCCCATGACTGCAATTAACTGCCAAGATTTCATTGTCGGCTGCAAACTGCCTTCTCCTTGTCCCTCACTGGGAGAGCGCAAGAGAAGTAAGGGAGACCAGCAAACGGCCCCCACGTGCCGCCAATATAAATGAATACAGACATCTGTCAAGCTCACGGCACACTTGCTTCCTTCCAGCTTCCCCCCCCCCTTCTGCTTGCCTTCACAACAGTCGCATCAGGTGTTACGGGGTGCACACACCTCTCTCCCTCTCCCTCTCTCAGTCTCTCTTGCGGTGGCCTCAGGAAGCACCCCAAACAAGGAGTAAAACAAAGACAGAGAAAGGGGTGAATGCACGCAGAGAGAGAAACAAAAGGGCCACTCAAGCAAGGCCTGAGCAAAGGTGGGTTTGCTTTGTTCCCCTCTTTCCTCTCCCAGATTCTCACTTTAACAGTGTGTTAAATATGCAACAGAAATGTACATGCTTTCCCCCCCCCCATCTGTTTTCCCCCATGGAGCAAGGTGCAGTTCTGTGTTTGGTTCCCTACTCTCTCTCCCTCTTTCTGTGTGTGTGTGTGTGTGTGTGTGTGTGTGTGTGTGTGTGTATGTCTCATGCACGTGTCCCTCCCTTGTTTTCCCAAGCATTAAATATGGACCACATGACAGAATAGGGCACCTTGCACAATCCTCGGTGCCTCGCACTTGACAACCAATTCTAACTCATGAGCAATGAAATATCTGAAGGCAGGATGTAAGCACTTCCAATTATTTACGCCACGTCGGCATTACTCAGTACATTTATGGGACAGCCTGTATAGCTCCCCTTACGCTAACCTATGTTGGGCATTGTCTCTCTGTGCCTGGATATATATCTATATTTATATCCTCTTTCTCCTACTGATACACAGTCAGGAGTGGGGAAGCCATTCTGCCTACCTCTTCCTCCTCCGTATGTGGTGTGTTCTGCCAAGGTACATGTGGCATTATTTATTTCCCACATCTTGCGAGAAACCCAAAGTTGCCACTCATGTCTGTTTTGTTTTGAGAAGACCAAACTACAAACCCTTGGAGTAGATGGCAAGGAGGGAAGGATTAAAAACTGGAAATTCTACACAAGACAATGTGTACTCCACATAATTGCTTTTTAAAATGACATACAGTACATACCACATAATTTTATTGGGCACATATAATGAGCCAGATATTAATGAGACTTGCACGAGTCATGACTAGAGATGAGATATTTGTATTTGGCTTCTGGGGGAGATAAATACTAACATCACTGCCACAGGTAGCCGGGGCCTCTGGACCCTCCCTCCAGAAATATCCCAGTCCACTTACCACTCGTGGCATGGCGTGGGTGGTCATTGTCATTTACACTGTGCCAATCATGGAAGAAGCCCAATGGGTTCTTCCCCGCCTCCCTGTGCTTTTGACCACTCCAGCGAGGAACGATGCACCGTGAGCACTAAGTGGACTGCCCAGTTCTTGGGGGGGGGGTCACTTGTGGCAGCAGTATTCATATTTGTCTCCCCTGGGAGATATCTCATCTCTTGTCATGATTAACATTAAATTCTGTCTTCATCAGTGGCTAGAATCCGGTTCCAGATTTATGCCCATGCAAATGTAATTGCTTAAATCATATTGGCAAATTACTCCTGATTAATAAGGTACCACAGACATTCGTAGTCTCACGCCGATTCCATAGCTTGGCACATAACTAACATTTTAGTGGCAATACAACACCATGGTTTACCCAACGACACTTACTCTGTTGAAAATCCTCAACAGGATTCTGGCCAAGAAGTCTATTATTTTATGTATGATGCCGCTTGGATCCAGGCCATACTGTACATGTCAGACAACCAATTCACAATAGTTACACCTCTCAATCTCTCTCTCTCTCGCTTTTGCTCTGTTTGTGTGTGAGAGAGAGAGACCCTTAAAGTAGAAGCCAACAACTTCAGTTTGTCTGGTGGGGTGGCAAGATTGTCTGTTCTCCAGTCATACAGACTGACACCGCTGCAAAGAAGGCAGGAAATGAATTTCGCTTTAGCCAGGTGCCCAACTCTTATTTCCGAAAACATGTATTTCAGAGTGTTAAACTGTACAACGGTCTCTGTGACCTATTTAAAATGAGAATTGCCACTTCTGAAGATTCCCAGGAGCTGCAGTTTGCCTTTTAAAACAAAAACATACAGAAAAAAACAAAGGGACCAAGAGAGAGCTTAGAGCTAGAAAAAAATGACTTGAGTACCCTGGGCAAATCCAAAATAACCGTTCCCTCCCGTGGGTCCCATGCTAAAGGATTGGGAATGGGTTAAGGGGACAATATACAGCCTTGTCGTCCTCCTTTCCCAATTTTGAACCAATCCGTTGTTCCATATCCAGTTCTAACTGTTGCTTCCTGTCCCACATATAGGTTTCTCAGGAGATGGATAAGGTGGTCAGGCACTCCCATTTCTTGAAGGACTTGCCATAGTTTGTTGTGGTCCACACAGTCAAAGGTGTTTGCATAGTCAATGAAGCAGAAGTAGATGTTTTTCTGGAACTCTCTGGCTTTCTCCATAATCCAGCGCATGTTAGCAATTTGGTCTCTAGTTCCTCTGTCCCTTCAAAATCCAAGTTGGGCTAGGAGTGTAGAAATTTGCCTGAGACGTACTTCTCTTCCTCCCCCCCCCCCGCCCAACCCGCTTTTGGCTTGCTGGACAGCCCCCTTGCTTGATTCCCCAGGGATGACTCACAGCCACACTGTTTATAGGAAGGGAACAATAGCAGGGTGCTTTGCATACGCGTGCATGCCTGAGCCCTTGTGTATTTAGGTCAGGTGCAGGCAACATCCGAGGGGCCATCTCTCTGTTGCCAGTCTCCAGCATCACAGGCAGTGTGGATCCAGAAAGTTTTCCTCCCCCTCCCCCTTTTTTTTGAAAGAGTAAATAGGAAGTCTCCAGATGTGAATCTCTTATTTTATTATTACTTTCTGTCAGAGTGAGGAAGCATTAGGTAAAACTTTGCCACGAGACTCCAAAAGCTATAGATATGCACATATTCAGTCTACATGAGCAGAAATAATAGTCTTGTTTTGATTTTTAAAGCAATTTTTAAAAACTCTTTTTTTAAAAAAATGGAGGGACATTGTTGCGGGTTTGGTGGCTTCACTAACGCCCCTGGGAGGTGCAGTCTGTGGCCCACAGCCTATAAGTGTTGTCCATCACAATCTATACACAAACTTGTTTAAACTCCTCCACTAGTTCTCCCTTGGAGACATGAAGCCCTTTTTGCAGCTGCAGCTGTCAAATCATTGGGAGTCAAAAATCACTGCTGATTTATTAAGAACTGCCATGCAGTCTAGCAACTGAGCAAGAACTTCTTCTCTCTCCCACTTTAAAAAAAAAATAGTTGGTGTGAGTACCATGTGCAGTTTATAACAAACACACACCCAGGCTTTTCAATGCTCCTTCTCTCCTTGAGGAGTGGGTACAAATGTTCTGTCTTGTCTTTGAGAAGATGGAGAGGCATAAAAATATAAAACAGTGCATCTCACCAGCTACTGGAAACTATGACTGATCAAGACCGATGGGATGTCTGAATTGTTGGGATTACAAATCCTGTAATTCTCCATTCCACACATTCTGCTTGGCGGAGGGACATCCGACAGACGTCGGATGGTAGCTCACCTGGGAGAAGGGCCTCGCGTGGAAGGCTTTGAGGCTGAGCCAGGCTTAGCTCCACCAAGCTGCCTGCTCAGAAGGAACCCTACCCTGTTGGAGTAGGAACGAGAAGCTTGGGTGGAGCCAGGCCATGTTTCGACTTGCATCGGTTGCACAAGACTGGACAGATAGGTAGGCAGGAATTACATTCAACATTGTTAAGGTTTACTCCATCTATTAATATCCAAAATTGTTTAACCCAAGGGTAGACAGAAGCTAGAAAGATGTAGATTTATGGGTGATTTGCAGAAAACTAGCGATGATTTCTCTGTTTGCGAACCACAACAAATTAAAGTACCCTACCCCCCTTTCAATTCCATTTCTTAAGAAGGATTACTTGAAGGGATGCAGGAGTGGATTTTTTTTGTTTGAAAAGGCTTGTAAGCTTGGTTCTGACGTTGGTTATGAATTCCTGGGCGAAAACTGCTCAAAGGCATCATGTTTCCAAATTCTTAGCACATGCCTGTCTTAACCATTTTTTTATACCTGACGGCAGATGACAAATCTCAGGGATCTAGTTAAAACAAAATTAAACAGAGCAGAAGCTCCTTCACATCTAACAACGTCCACCCCAGCAAAACATTTGGGCCATCACATTACTCATCCTTCCTCAAGGCCCAAACTGCACATTTATTTTTATATTTCACATTCACAGTTGCTGCTGGTGATTTTAATTTGAAATACAGTAGAGTGGGGGGGGAGGCTCAGCACACTTGAAGTTGTGGTGGATGGGTGTCATTGAGCTGGTTGGGAAGGGAGATTTTTAACTGAGATTGCTGCAGGAAGAGAAACTTATTACCTCTCCCCCTTACTATGCAAAAGGATATTTGAATTAAACATGCACACATGTAGATTAATCACAATAATGCATTCCACCTCTCATTCACTGTTATTCTGTTACTTAGCACTGCAAGGCACGAGTAGAGTAGCCCCACTGAATTAGTGGGGATTCACTGAGTCAGCTCCTCCACCGGTTCAAAGGAGCCTATTCTAGTTGCAACATATTCTAGCTTCGTTAAGCATTAAAGTAAGACCATTTGAGTCAATGGAACCTAAAAAGTTGATTCCCCATAATCTCCCACTGATTCAATGGGCCTACTTTAGCATGACTTGCTATGCTACACAACAGGATTTCATCCATTGATTTCGGTTCCTAATCTCTGTAAGCTTTGTACTCATCACGCCCTCCATCTCTTGTGTTCATTGTCATTTTCTTATCTTGATGGACCTTCATGCCCACGTCCAACGGCACAAGGCTTCCACTCTCAAAAGGAACTGGGTGTTATGCAGTGTGAGCTATGGCCTTGAAGTTAGAGAGTAGGGAAATTGTCTTGTTTTCTGCCCCCGCCCTTAGGCAAGTTGTCCACAAGCAAACCAAAATGACATTTCTGCTCATCTATCTGCAGGAGCTGCTTCCAGAGGATAGTGTTGCATTGCCTACTCTAAAGATGAGGAATGTCTCGGAAGGAAGGAAGGAAGGAAGGAAGGAAGGAAGGGAGGGAGGGAGGGAGGGAGGGAGGGAGGGAGGGAGGAAGGAAGGAAGGAAGGAAGGGAGGGAGGGAGGGAGGGAGGAAGGAAGGAAGGAAGGAAGGAAGGAAGGAAGGAAGGAAGGAAGGAAGGAAGGAAGGAAGGAAGGAAGGAAGGAAGGAAGGAAGGAAGGAAGGAAGGAAGGAAGGAAGGAAGGAAGGAAGGAAGGAAAGAGTTGATTTATGCTTTTTGCTTTTGCTCCATAAGTAGTCCATTCATGAACAACATTCAACTGCTTGGTGGGTCGTCCTATCTTAAAGGCACTGTGGTTGAAGCCAAGCTTCCTATCTGATATGAAGTGGCTGGAGTTGAAAATCTAACAATAAGCAAAAGAGAAGATGGAATTTTCTCCCTCCCTCAGCAGGAGAGTAAATTCATCCATTTAAAAAAGGTATGCCAAAATATGATGACATTGGGGGTGGGGGGAACCATGCAAAGAAACATGAACACATGAGGGCAGGATAATATTCCATAGGGGAAGGACTGAACAGGAGATTGCACTCAATGGCCTCAGCGGCCCCTTCCAAGTTCATTATTCGATGATTCTTAAGCTCCCGAATCTGATGCAAACCCAAGTTGGAAAGAGCTGGTGCTGAAAAGCAAACAAGATTCTCAACAAGATCAAACCTAGCATTGCAAGCTCAACAAATCTATACCAAGGAAACAGGACAGTGGCATGATAAACAGAGCTGTCGTTGAAGGACACAAGCTAGGTGGCTCAAAGGCAATGTGTTTTTTGTGGGAGGTGACAGAATGTAGTTGAGGGCCCACACATGGCCCTGCAGCCATGGCAAGATGAGGAAAGCTGGCCTTGTTCCCAGATGACACTTGAAGACTTATGAATTAGCCGTCATGGAGATAACAACAGCAATGGGATGGGCGAGACACATACCATAAGCTGGTATGGGACCAGATGGCAGCATTTGAGAGCCATAGGTAGGCAGAGCTGGGGGTGTAAACCATACTCTCTAAATTTCATGCTCCCCCAGGCAAGACAGAAAGAAAATATTCAGCTGTTTTTCTCTCCACAAGGGCTTTGTAAATCGGTGTAAGCAGTGCGCATATAAAACAAATGTGCTTTTCTTTAGGAAACAAAACACATCCGCACAGCAAGCGCAGACTAGCTGGCTGATGTTTTAAAAAGATGCAACTGGAACTTCTACGGGTTCTAACTCTTTTAAAATGTCTGGTAGCCTTTACCGGTTTTGTACACTTGGTGATGTAAATGGTGTCATACTTGCAATTGTGCATTATTTGTGCAAAAATAAGAGAGAGAGTTATTTCCTTCTCATGGGGAAAATATTGTGCAAGAAGGACACAAGTGAAGGTTTGTATTCTAATTTAGGACAGAGCTGATGAGTGCCTGAAAGCTGAACTGGGAGTGATGGGAAAAAGAGATCCGGATGCTGGTTTAGCTTCCTCCCCTTTCTCTCTGGGCTTTGAGGGGGAATCACTAATCTTGGACTTGTGTTTATCCACAGATTTAGGAATAAAATTCAATTACTGGCTCTATACATCCATTACTGAAACCGAAACAACGTGCAAGGAATCCCAATAATTATTTATATTAATACACTGCAGCAATATGACCTGTGCCTTCTATGTCATTATACGGACGGCTAAATAGGAAATATCTTTCCATTGAGAAAAGGAATTGTGAACTTCAATTAGGAAAGCATTTATGGAACAGACACATGGGGGCTCCCTACGCCTGAAGGATTAGAACTAAAATCATTTCTGTGTACACTCCACCTAATGATCCAACAGTATTAGAGGAGGTGAACCTAATGAAGCATATTCCACTGTGAACATTATCATGTGATTTATGGCAAACACATTGTGGCTTTTATCTGGAATGGATTAGAGTTGATGTCTGGGAGTCTGGAATAGATGATGGACTTATGACAAAGCAAATCCCTTGCGTATCATTTTGGTGCTGAAGAACTCAGGAGACTTGTCTTCTGGGACGTGGGAATTTTACAATAGTTGCTTTGTTTAGAATTTATTTGTGCTTTTCACACATTTATTGTTGGGATTTTTCCCCCCACATTTTCGTTTTCGGTACCCATTTATTCCTGTTTTGCTTGTTTTAATTTTGGCAAAGCATCCAGAAATCAAATCAATGTGGCATATAATTTTTTTAAAGATAACTACATTAATCAACCCTGAGTGCTCACTGGAAGGACAGATCCTGAAGCTGAGGCTCCAATACTTTGGCCATCTCATGAGAAGAGAAGATTCCTTGGAAAAGCCCCTGATGTTGGGAAAGTGTGAAGGCAAGAGGAGAGGGGGATGACAGAGGACGAGATGGTTGGACAGGGTCATCGAAGCGACTAACATGACTTTGACCCAACTCTGGGAGGCCATGGAAGACAGGAGGGCCTGGCGTGCTCTGGTCCATGGGGTCACGAAGAGTGGGACATGACTTAATGGCTAAACAACAACAACACTGATAGTCAACCAACACCGACAGAATCATGTTGGTGATCAGGTAAAAATGGACTGTCCAAGTGACACTCATGTTAATATCCTATGGCTAGTCCCAACTAAAAGTGAATGCACACAAATAACAGTTAAATGTTAAGTCAACACCTACATAAATCCTCTTACATCAACAGGTCTAATGCCCTCAGCTTATGGTAGAGGCAGAACTATGACGAGTAAACTTGAGCCTTGAAATGGAGTCAATAGTTTTGTACTTTGGTATGATGTATCAGTTGCTGTTAATCGGTCATTAAAGCCCCTTTTGTCACATCTTAAATGGCATCTAATGGACTCGGTCTGGACATGAGGTGGGGGTGAAAATCCCAATTTTTGGTGTTAGATGATAATGCAATGTAGATAAATGTGTTTTAGTGTACAAAACTAAGAACACAATGAATAAAAATTGAGAATTGTCACCCATACACACACGTGGGTTGCAATTAGCAATCTAGGGCCCCAGTCTTCACCATCTTTCTATCATTCCCCATGATGGATATTTGGGACTTCTAAATAAAGTGAATATCAGGAACTAGAGCTATGTCCCATGGCTGCCATGTGGCTCCTTTTCAAAAGTGGCAGTTCACCATCTTCCTCACTGCCAACGAAGCACTGTTGGGACTGCTACACCTGTTTGAAATTTCTCTCTGAGTTACTTGGGGACTTTAAGACAGTTTTGATCAGAATAGCAACAGTTCCCAGAGGATTCTTCAGAACAGGGGGAAAATGGGGGTGGTGTTTCAGAGTATCGCTTCATTTCATTTCTCATTACAGTTCACCATTCTTTCTCTGCAGAGAGAAAAAATATAACACCCAAAGTCTTAAAAACAGATTCTCTTTGGACTCCGTGGCCTCCGAGCCCCCTTCCACCTCCATGATTCTATAGTTTTCAAACTGGTTTTTGTAAGGACCAGAAAGGACCTGGAGTTTTTAATGCTGTAATGTGGGAAAACAATTGTCTGCTAGCAGATATGGCTGAAATGTGGGTACACTTTTTTTTTTTTTTTTTGCTATCTTTATCCTACGCATGACCAGAATAACACGTATACAGAGGTATAGTGTTTGATTTCCACAGAAATAATTATGGGACAGATAAGATTTTAGCCAAAAAGATTGATTCCACCAATTCTCCCAGCTTTGCACATTGCCCTATTTTAACATTTTATTTTATTTTAAGGTGACAGACAGCTGCATGATTCCAACACCTGTAATTTCCAAAAAGTAAACTCTTGTTTCCGTCTTTGGACACTTCCTTTTACAATGTCGTTCTCCAAACCAGAATGGCTACTGAATGGGCCTATGATGGGAGAGGGGGCATTCTTAATAATAAAGGTAAAATGAAAAGTTCTGAATAGGTATATGATTTTAATTTTGAGCTTGTTTAATCTTTGCAGATGGGAAAGCGCCCTTCCCATCTTAATTATACTTTAAACTGAAATCAATGCAAAATTAGGTGAACAGCAGATTCTTAACAATTGTGAAATTGATTTTTTTTAAAAAAATTGGATGTTGCAAAAAAAATTGAAACAAAATTTAAAATCTCAGCAGTAATGGGGAGGAGGGAAGATTTATTAATGACATGTTCACAGGCAAGTCATATGGCAGCTGCAAATGCAATTACTGCCAGACAATCAGAAGTCTTTATGTTCACATTGTAAACTGTGACTTATTGCTTCTTACAACAAACAAACTAGCAAAGCACCAAAACCTAATTAAGATGCTAATCAATGTTGAATGTTTAGACTGCTTTTATGTCAGTTGCAACTAAACATAGAGTTACAGCAACCCGTTTAAAAAAAGAAAGAAAGAAACTACAAGCACAATCATATGCATGCCTACTCAAAACAAAATTGAACTGAATTCAGTCATGCTTACACCCAGGGAAATGGGTCTGTAGTAGCAATCAAAGTCATTTTAAAGCAACCGAGAACATGACACACTTGGGTTCCCCTTTGATCTTGCACATATCTTCCATGAAATTAGTAAGACTATTTTCCAGGGCTTGTTTGTAGACTTTCAACGAACACACTCATTTTGCCATAAAGAATTACCTGAAGTCCCGAAGTGCCACTGAGGATAATTATTACATCCTGAGGAGGTGTAGTGGTGTGTCCCAGTGTTCTTCTATGCTCAAGCTGTATGCTTGCTTGCGTAAAGACACAGCCTTCTATGTATAAATCTCCTTTTTTTGTATACAGTGGACCCTCGACTTACAGACGGCTCGACTTACAGACTTTTCGAGTTACAGACTTCTCTGGCCGGAAAATTTAGATTCGACTTGCAGCCAAAGAACCGACTTACAGACCAGAAAAAAACAAAAAATGGAACAAAAATAGAATAAAAACTGCCAGTTATGGGATTAATCGGTTTTCAATGTATTGTAGGTCAATGGAGATTCGACCTACAGACTTTTCGACTTGCAGTCACCGTTCCAATACGGATTAATTCTGTAAGTAGAGGGTCCACTGTATGTCTTTATGGGCCTTTCTTCACTTGAACAGAAGACAACTCTGTTCCAAAGTGATGTTTTGCAGTTGAATAAATCTTCACCTGTCTTTACCTTGATTTGACAAATAACTGATAAGGGTATATATTTGCCCATTAACTGTCTTGGAAGACAGGTGATTATCATGAAAGCATGTGGTGATCACATGGGAGTTGAATTTGTGTGTACAATTATGCTCATCAGCTAATTAATTCTGGATGCCTGTGTCTGGGAACTCAATATGTTATCAATTTGCCAATCAATGAGGACTCTTTTTATCAATTTATCTGTTAGAGAATTAATCTTCAAACATTTTCCAATTAAGAAGGAATGTCTTGTGAACTTGTGATCCTAGCATTGGGGGGTGCAGGTGAAAGGTATAAAAGGGCCGGGATTTGGGGACATTGTTGAACTTCAACACAGGCCAGGAGAGACTGTGGATATCAAAAGCCACATCAGGACTGGCAGGACAAGATATTTGTGCTTTGCTGCTTCTCAATGTGTTTTAAGATTGATTTTATTTACCATTTTTTTTGGAAATAATACTTGCTTAATTCTTTTTTAAACTCTTTGTACACTTATTTTTTTACCTTTTAAGTAACATCTTTTTTAATGATGTAAGCTGCCTTGAGTGCTTTCAAGGAGAAAGGTGGGGTATAATATTTGACAGACAGACAGACAGACAGACAGACAGACAGACGGACGGACGGACGGACAGACAGACAGACAGACAGACAGACAGACAGACAGAGAGACAGAGAGACAGAGAGACAGATAGATAGATAGATAGATAGATAGATAGATAGATAGATAGATAGATAGATAGATAGATAGATAGATAGATAGATAGATAGATAGATAGATAGATAGATAGATAGATAGATAGATAGATAGATAGATAGATAGATAGATAGATAGATAGATAGATAATGGGGAGAAAACACCTGTGGTTCTTCCAATTTTGTTGGCCATCAGCTTCTGTGATCTCTAGCCATGACAGTGTTCCCATGATGAAAGATATACTGTATCTCAAAAACTAGTGGATTTTGTATCCCCAGTTTAGAAGCAACACAGGAATTTGGATCTGTACCCCTCACATACCTTGCCTGTTCTGGTACCATTTCTGCCTTAGAGTTTCATTGCAAATCTAGAATTTGAGATGGCTAATTCTAAACATGATTTGACACACTGTGATTTAATCCTTTGGGGATTTATTATCAGGACATATTTTGGTTTGAGGGTAAGAGTCCGAAAAAAATAAAAGCAAAGATAAAAGTAGAGGGAGAAAGTTTGAGAAAAAGATAACAACAAACCAAGATTTGCCACTAAGTCCAAACCAACCACCAGATTCCTAGCCATGTTAAATTCTTTGGTCGGTAAATGCATTGCCAAGCCTTATGCATCCTTCAAATAGAGATAAGATGATTAACAATTCTTCACTGGGTTTCAATTCTGCAAATGCTATCAGATGAAAGGACTTAATGTGTACATATTCCCAGGTATAAAATTACACCAGAAAACCAATCATTTTCTTGTTATTTTATCTATGATTTGCTGGTTTTAGAAGTGTGCAATAAGGTGAATCTCCATGTCACACAAGAGAATCAAACCAGGGCCAATAATAAGGTAGATAAATTAGAAGATGGCCATGCTAAGTTCAATGCTATAAATTCTTGATGTTGAAGTTTCATTTAACTATCTAGATAGCAATGTTCCCAGCACTCAATAATACCATCATAAATCATAAGTAAAGATTGTTCATTGTTTAGGAAATGTGAAAGGTTTTTTATTGTGTAGTGAGAGCAATTATGCCTGACAAGACTTACTACAGATTAAAGGAGATGGGTCAAGGAAGCATTAAAACATGTAGCCGCGCACCAGCCATCCGCTTACGTATGCTTCCACAAGAAAGCGACATGATCCGATAACCCTGATATACACAACATCAAGGGATGCAGGAGCATTCTTGTTCTCCTCCGAACAGGGGAATAATTAGCACACCCACTGTCCAACCCATAGGCACATTCAGAGTATTTCTCTCATGGAGAAGAGAAGGAAACCTTTACATGTAGTACATATTCCATGCACTGGTATAAATTGCAGGTCCTGCAGAATTTGGATTGGATGTGTAGACTGGCTGAATCACGGACTGTGAAGTCTAACAGAATCCAAGAGTGTCAAACCTTTGGGCTTATGATCTCCATGCTTCCGTCCGCCCCCCCCAAAAAAAATTGATGAGACTAATGTTTAGGAAGCTGTAACCCCAAAACCTTGGCATTCTGCAGGTTCCTCACCTCCACATAGATTCTCACATGTCTTATATGCCTTCCTTCTCCATTCCAACCCCTTTCAAAATCCATTGTTCGATACTTGCCTGGAAAGAGGAGGGCAGTTTCTACAATAGCTCCCAGGAGCAAAAGCTAAACAGATTGCCTCTTGCTGATGGAATTGCGGATGATTTTGGATTTACCCTTAAACTTTTCTTCATGGTTACTGTTACATTTCATGCATATATGCATATAAAACCAACCAAGCTGATCTATAAGAAATTAGAATCCAGGAAAAATTTAGGGATTTCTTAGAATTTCCTCTGTAGATCAAGACATGTGCTATTTATTCAGATTGTAATTTCAGGAAACATGATTTGCCTTCATAGGCTGGTCTTTCCTGAAAGAAGCTACCCATCTGATAGAAAGCATTTCAAGGCGTTCACTGTTACCACAACATGATGACGAACATGTGAATTACTCTTTAGAGCTATGATTTTGGAAGACACCTCTAACTGCCTTTGTATAAAGCAGAACTAGGCAAATGGCGGGCCTTCGGTTTCATTGACCCGCAAGGATAACAATGACCCCCTATTTTTTAAAAAAAGAAGAAATTGACTCAAAAAGTTTCCTATCTCCCTTCTAACGTACACAGGAGGTAATGCTGCTGTCTCTTGGAGGCGCTCCTCAACATCCTCAGCAAAAGGATTTTGGCAAGTATGTGTCCCCATCTCGGGTGGAAGCGGGAAAGGCCTTTTAAAGAAAAAAACATTTGGAGGGTGGAAGCAAAGCATCAGTGGCCCTGTAAGGTCTGGGGTGAGCCTTGTAATCCTCGGGTCCCTGGAGTTTGCCCACCTTAAATTAAAGAATGCAATTGACATGAATGAGAAAAAGCAAAGAAAAAGCTACCTACCACACACCGTAGCTTGTGTGTGTGTGTGTGTGTGTGTGTGTGTGTGTGTGTGTGTGTGTGTGTGGTGTGTGTGTGTGTGTGTGTGTGTGTGTGTGTGTGTGTAGAGTCAAGTCAATTCTGACTTATGGCCACCCTTTACAGGATTTTCCAGGCAGAGAACACTCAGAAATTATTTATCATTTCCTTCCACTAGGGGGTGCTAACAGTGGCGAATCGAACTCATAACCTCTGGCTCTGCAGCCAGAAACACTAAACCGCTGAGCTACCCAGCCAGCCAGATCAGTTTGTCAGACTTCATATTTTTAAAGGTTTTATTAGCACTGCCAGATTTCCCGTTTTTGAGAGAAGGGGATAAACATATTTTAATTTAAATTCAATAAATTAATAAATTAACCCATGTTGTAATTCATCCTGTGGTTTTTATACTAGCTTTGTACAGAGGAGATGCTGATATATATTGATATGGATGTCAATATGGATACATATGTCATTTATTACTGGGTACCAATAAAGACGAATGTTTAGATTTATTCATTGTGCAGTACATCTGGATAATTGCATTTGTATAGTAATACCTGTAAGTGTTTGAGGCTCAAGGAAACAGTTATTGATCTTGTAGATGGGAAAGATAAATTTGCAAGGAGAATTGTCCATTCTTTGTTTTGACAGTTTTCGAAGAAAAGGCAGGTACTCAGCACAGCAGAGATTCACCCACACAGTTCACTCTGTGTCAAAATACTTGTTGATAGCCACACAAAAATATTTCAATATTTCCATCATCAACAGAACCGTTTAGCATATAAGGATAAATTCTCCATTGGATATTAACACCAGCTCAATCTAACTCCTAAAATAGTTGTTAACAAGGCTTAATCAAACGCAGTGCACAAGTGAAACTTACATATCATTACTCTAAAAAAAACACAACTTCGCCATTGATCAGACTGCCAAAACAGAGTGCTCATTCCCAGATTTTTTTTAACTGTTACATTTCTATTTCTTTACACATGACAGTTCTGTTTTTAGAATAGAAAGCCTTCTGTTCTGAGCAAGCTATCTAAAATACTGTATTTCGGCTGTCCGTTGTCTTTGAATTCCCAACCTCTGGCTTCAAAGCCAGTTTCCTAAACTACCAGGCTATCTCTCCGGCTGTTTCTGTCTTTAAAAAACATTCAAACACAGAACAGTATTAGAACTGTTAAGACACACTGTCTGGGACACAAGATTAAAAACTACTCAATTAATTGTTTTAAAAAAGGCAAAGATAAAGGTTCCCCTTGACAATTTGTCTAGTTGTGTCTGACTCTAGGGGGCGGTGCTCATCTCTGTTTCCAACCCATAGAGCCAGCGTTTGTCCACAGACAATCTTCCATGGTCACGTGGCCAGCATGACTAGACACGGAACGTCGTTTACCTTCCCACCAAGGTGGCACCTATTTATCTACTCGCATTTTTGCATTTTGCATGCTTTCAAATGGCTAGGTTGGCAGGAGCTGGGACAAGCAACGGGGGCTCACTCCATCACGTGGATTCGATCTTACGACTGCAGGTCTTCTGATCTTGCAGCACAGAGGCTTCTGCGGTTTAACCCGCAGTGAAAAAAATATGGTCTATATCTGCCTCCTGAAGGATATGAGTGAAGAGATGATCCTAGCTCCCTCAAGGGGGGCATTCCAGAACCTGCCCCCCCTTTCATGTTCCCAACAGACATGCTAGTGAAGGCAGTGGGGCTGAGAGAAAGGCCTCCCTGAAGATCTTAACAGCCCAAAAGGCTCATGCAGGGAGATACAGTCCTTCAGAAAACCTGGACTCAAACCATACGGTCCTTTATAGGTCGTAGAACTGGCCCAAAAATAAACCAACAGCTAGTGAAACTTCTTCCCTCATGAGGTTGTACTGTAGTGATGCTAATAAGCTGTGGGTAGCAAGATATGACTCTGCCCGGTAAGGGAAAGCTTCTTTCTTTCCACCAGAAGAGAGAGAGTTGCCCCCCCTTTGCACAAAGACATTTGGTACACAATTCCTGTATTCTACCATTTGTGATGTCTTCTCCCCTCATCTTTATGAGAACCCATTTCAAAGATATACTGCCTCGCCGGAGGGAACCACAGCTGGCTACGGAGACCTGACCTATTCTCGACAGCTGCTGCTATAAGGGCCTTCAGTTTCCACCCTGCTTCTGAAATGCCTGCCATATCGGTGAAAAGTTGACCTTCTCTCCAGCAAAGAGTAGAAGGAAACCACATGGAAGACCCTGCCTCTCTGTGGTCAACTCCCAAATCTCATTCCAATATCCAGACTTTCCTCTAATAATGGCCCATTTGTTCTATTAAAGGCAGATTGATTGATTGATTGATTGATTGATTGATTGGTTGGTTGGTTGGTTGGTTGGTTGGTTGGTTGGTTGGTTGGTTGGTTGGTTGGTTGGTTGGTTGGTTGGTTGGTTGGTTGGTTGGTTGGTTGGTTGGTTGGTTGGTTGGTTGGTTGGTTGGTTGGCTGATTGATTGATTGATTGATCGATTGAATTTATATGCCGCTCATCTAGACATTGTCTACTCTGGGCGGCTCACAACAGACAACCCTTTTCCAGTGTGGATTTAAAAGCTACTTTTTTCTTTTGCCCTTCAGAATCACAATTTCAGAGAAAGGTGCTATAGTGTTTGGAGGCTAGCACTGAAAGCTGGGCTGACAGAATTTGAGCTCTCATCGGTTAAAAAATGCTAAGAATAGTGGGTGGTGTTGCTTGAGTTGAGGCAATTTGAGTCACTGAGGTTAAAAGACTTGCTTGAGAAAAGTTATAAATGCATTTTAAAAAAAACTGGGTGGCAGGAACAAAGGAAACTCATTCCTAGATAACTAAGAAGTTGACTCTATAGCTGAAAGACAAAGTTTACTGGAAACTGGAGTGCTTACAGTTTACTACCAGGAAATGCAAAACATTAATGAGTCTCATAAAGACCGTCTTCAAGTGTTAGGGAAGGGAGCAATACTCTCCATGTGATTTCAAGGTTAACGCTAACTCAACTTGAGAAATATCTTGAGAAGGATTTTGAAAGACCCACAATATTCCACTTACTCTTCCAGTCAAGAGTAAGTCAAGAAGATTGCTCACCAGCCACCACTTTAGCTGTAGCTGTAATTTATGCAAAACATATCCGCACAGGAGTAGAACCCTTTCCATTTTGAGAAGCCATAAACACACACACACACACACAGAGAGAGAGAGAGAGAGAGAGAGAGAGAGAGCAAGCCCAGGAAGGACTGACTGATTCCTAAGAAAGATGCAAACAAACCATTCAATGCTTCAAAGTTCTAAACCACCATGAAGCAATCCAACGGTTTTATGTAAATCGCTCACTATATGCAAACTTCAGAGAGAGTGCGTGAGAGAAAGAGAATGATGCTATTTTGTGGACACACACACACACACAAAGAATAATTTAGGCAAAATACTGTTCTTCCTGGTGCACTAATCCATGAACATTTCTTGCTATTCCTTCTTAATTCCAGATACTACAAGTAGCAATGATACTCATGAATATATGAAGAGAAAATAAATCTGCATATAAATATGTTCCTGTAGGAGTGTGCTTAATTTTGTTTTGGGTGTTGTTGTTTTTTTCAGATTGTTCTTTGTATTCCCTCCCAGGATTTCCAAGGTCAAAGAGCCATCGCCTTTCAGCGTTACCACACAGTAGGCACTTAAGTACCTTGCGAACACTGCAGAGTTTCAAGCTCACAGGCTGGCATTCGATAATCTGCAGATTTCATTTCCAAAGCATCCACCAGGTGCTTCTTGATTTTATGATGCAGCACTAATGAGAAATCTTAAACTAATCCAAATCTGACAGGTTGGAATGGGATGGGGAAATCACACATATGACTCCAGGAAGACAGTCTTAACTAAAAATCATGGTTGGCATTAAAATGCCTTGGCATTGTCTAGGCAGGTAAGAAACAAGAGCCAAACTTTTACAAGATTTTATGAGGCATATGAGGAAGTTATTGTTCTTGCCCTTTATTCCCCAAAATAGAAACAGTATGTCAACATACCGATGGATAAGTGTGGTGTGAGGATTATGTGAAGAATTAGTTTGATAAGTCTCTCAATATATATGGCTGTTTTTAATTATAGTGTGTATTTTGGAAAAAGAAACATGTCACCAAGACAATATATGTCCATAATTGAACCCAGGTTGTAAGCAGAGTTTTGGCTGCAGAACTGCAGTTTAACCACAGCACTGTGAGGCTCCTCATGAAGAAATAATACAGTTTCACTGTACAAGATGAAGAGATTCCAGTCCTCAAGCCACTTTTCAGGAGAATATTCCCAAATGAAACCTACCTTTCAGGAAGAACTATGAAGATGGTCATTGGCTTTCTTCTATATATGGAAAAAAATCAGCACTGTATGACACCCTAAGGGTGGTTCATCCCCGCACAACAGCTTGAAAGGACAAAGGCTAAGTGATCAAAATAGAGTAATGCACAATCTTACACATTCTTTTGAAGCCTTGTACAGAGGAATAAAGAAAAGGGAAAGGGGGGAAAAGTCCTGTTCTGCAATCGATAAACACTTTCACTAGTCTGCAACTTCTTCCAACTTTGTGAAGCTCAATTACTTTGAAAAACAGGGTATATAACTAGGTTGTATTGACCGATCTCTCAGATATTTATTACTAAATTATCCGCTAGATAGCATGATGGCATTTCCAAAAAAGATTCTGCTTACACGCACAGGTTCCAAGACGCTGGGCCACAATCTGCCCAGTGGTTCTACAGGGCAAGCCGACCTGAAATCGGCTGCTGCAATAAAGAACGAGGAAAGGAGCCACACAGCACCTTGTAGACGGACGAACATTTTGCAACATCAGCTTCTGTACGCCCATGTCCCCTTTATCAAAGGAAATGATGAGGAGCCTGTGGAAGGGCCTTCCTGTCATTGGATATGCCACTCTGAGTGCAAAAGATCTCTCATAATGAGCAGCAACGTTTGCACTCATGCTGCAGAGCGGCATTGTGAAATGCATACACTTTGTGAATCCTCTGAATCATAGAATCATGTGTCTGAAATACGAAGTACTTAGAAGCGAAAGTCACCCACAATGGGGAAAACGCGACAGCTGGGCTGTGCAACCGAGCCAGCTGAACATCAGAGAGGGCCAACTGAGATCTGGATTTGACCCAGAGAGGGTTGGATCAGATCACTTTGGCTCCAGATCAAATCACCCTGATCTAAAGAGATTTAGGGCAGTTCGACAATCCAGATTACTTCCTCTTTTCCTCTCCTACTGGAGGTTCAACAACAATACCCGTATTTCAGAATTCAGGCCCCGTTCAAAATAAGAAGCCAAACAAGGCATTTCCAGCAGCATTATTTTAAAAAGTAAAGGTAAAGGTTCCCCTTGACATTTTTAGTCCAGTCATGTCCGACTCTAGGGGGTGGTGCTCATCCCATTTTTCAAGCCGTAGAGCCAGCGGTTGTCTGAAGACAGTTTCCATTGCCACGTGGCCAGCATGACTAGGGAACGCTGTTTACCTACCCACCGAGGTGGTACCTATTTATCTACTCGTATTTACATGCCTTTGAACTGCTAGGTTGGCGAGGAGCTGGGACAAGCGACGGGTGCTCACTCCCTCACATGGATTCGATCTTTTGACTGCTTGTCTTCTGACCCTGCAGCACACAAAGGCTTCTGCAGTTTAGCCCACAGCGCCACCGCGGCCCCAGTTTAAAAAGTAAACCAAACCAAAGCAAAATGATACTGTGCTGCTTGTCAAGCACCCTATAGCACTTAAAGCACACTCTGGGAAGTTTACAATTTAATTATGCAGGCTACACAATACCTACAAACAATATTTTTACTCCACCTTTCTTCTTAAAAAGGACCCAAGGTGGCTTAGATCATTAAAAGACAACATCAAAGCTAACAACAGTGACTATACAAATACTAAAAGGGATCAAACAAATACCCTGCTAAAAACACTTGATGTAAGGAACACCAAGAGACATTCAAAGCTGTAAGGTACAATCATGCCCTTAAAAGCCCCACTCAGGCAGTACGATAAGCCGTCAGAAGCAGCTCACCAGTCCCTTCTTCTGGTGGTGCTCTGGAACCACCATGAAGCTTGCCCAAGGCTACATATAGGTGATAAGGCACGGCATCCCATCAGCCACACACGGAGAGCTTGATTGACCCTTCTTGTGGGAGGCACCGGGTGGATTTAAACTCCAGCCCTTTTCTTGGCTGCCAGGTACTCCAACCCAACAGGCTATACCAGCATCATAGAACCAATAGTTTTTGGTTACTGGATTCATGTCATCATCATGTGTTTGTTTCTTTACCCTCCCAAAAAAAGGGGGGGTTGATCTTGCTTTGAGCTGCTTCAGGCATCTATGCTCAAACTGTCCAACAGGAATGTTCAAACGAATAATCAAAAGCCATTCCCAACATATTCCTCCTTATTCCCCCCCCCCCAAAACTTAAATAATACACAGCTCATTTTGTCTACAGCATTGAGTGTGTCAATACAGCTCCGTTTCTTTTGGGTCTGAAGGTTAAAATCTTCTTTGGAGGGTAAAGGATTTTACCGGTTGGAGATCTAAGTGCTGACTCACACCCATTAGTGCTCCGATGCATTCACCTGTAAGGGCTTTATGGAAGGACTTTAGCTCGGCAGGGGGAAAGAAGAGGTGCAGTCAGGATTATTGTCGTGCTGGGAAAATGATAGCTTTTAACCCACATGTGCTGATGGCTTCCTTTAAATGGAACAGGGAAACCCTCTCTGGCTAGAAAGGAGGCACACTAAACAACCAGCCTCTACATAATACGGTAGCTGACTCTATTACCCAGTAAACCTGACCTCTAAGCATTAGTGGTATAACAGGGCAGTGGCTCAAACTTTTAAAGGTCTGCCCAAAGGTTCAAACAAGGGGAGCCAGTGTATCCTCCTTTCTGTAGTTTGTCCTCCACAAACTTGCAGTGGAGTTAAGGAAGTCTACGTTCTGTTGATTGCTTAGGGTCCTGGCGGCACAGACTGCTTCCAAGTCTTCCCAATGAATCAGCGGAACATGGTGAAGCACTACACTTTTGCTTTCCTATTTGTCTGTCTTAAATCAAAATATGTTTAGGTAAAGGTTCCTCTTGACAATTTGTCCAGTTGCGTCCGACTCTCGGGCGCGGTGCTCATCTCTGTCTCCAAACCGTAGAGCCAGCGTTTGTCCGAAGACAGTTTTCTGTGGTCACGTGGCCGGTGCGACTAGACACGGAATGCTGTGACCTTCCCACTGAGGTGGTACCTGTTTATCTACTCGCCTTTTTGCATTTTGCATGCTTTCGAACGGCTAGGTTGGCAGGAGTTGGGACAAGCGACAGGAGCTCCCTCCGTCGCGTGGATTCGATCTTACGGCGGCTGGTCTCCTGACCTTGCAGCACAGAGGCTTCTGCGGTTTAACCCGCACCAACACCATAGTCCTTCAAAACATGTTTGGTGGCACGGAACTGCTTATTTTGCAACTGTGCTAAATCGAAAGCACTGTCTGAGTATCTGTGCGTTTTAAGCCTGCCTCATCCCCTGCGAGCTCTCCATAGTATACAGGGTTCTCCTCCTTGCCATCTAGTTTTCAAAACAACCTTGTGAGGGAGAACAGCCTGACAGGCTAGCTGGCGCAATGTCACCCTGTGACGTCTCAACCCAGGATCAAACCCAAATTGTCATTGGTAGTTCTTTGATACGTCCTCTGTGCACCTCTAATAAGAATACAGGTCAGTGGTTTTAGTATCTGGCTATGGAGTCAATTCCCCCACAGTGCCTTTTAAAAGCACAGCCTTGGACAATTTGCACATTCCTAGTTGTGTCCCCAGAAGAAGGAATTATTCTGAATTATTTTCTACCTAGAAAACCCCCAAAAGGGTCACCGTAAATCAGAATTGATGGCACATAATTATTATTTTTTAAAAGAACATCCTTAGAAGAACATGAAACAGAGAATAAGACAACAGAAAAAGAACATCTGCACAGAGCTGGAACATCAGTACTAATTTAAGGCAGGACAGGGGAAAATGCTAATATTCTGAATATTCATATTAAAGGGGCAAAAATCTCTTTCTCCCCTTCTTCTCATGTTTATTGCTTTGCTGTTTATTAAAAGTCAGCAACAGAACAAAGCATGAAATAAGCCCAATATCTTAAGCCAAGTCAGTGTCAAGCTGAAAAGTGAACCATTTTATACCTTTTACTCAATTTTCACAACTCCTGCCTAGCTTCGAGCCGCATGGAGGGCATGTAAAGAGAAAGGCCAGCTTCGTTTGTCAAACACAATGAGGAAAATCAGTGTGCTATCAATAGGATAGAAAATGACTCGTGTTCTAAAACTGTGCACGGAGGATCCCAAGAGCTATAATTTATGAAACAACACAACTTCTCAAACGTTGTGCGAGAAAAATAACAAACTCTTTTATTTATTTTATTTATTTATTTAATTTATATCCCGCCTATCTAGTCTTTTAACATAATAACATCCTCTCCTTCCCCTACCTCCTTCCTTTTTTTTAAATTTTCTGCTGACTTGATGCTGTTTCAATTTATGGCAAAACAAATGAAATAAAAATGAATTTAAACCCAACGCTTCGGGGAAAACTGTGAACATTTCTTTCGCAGAAGCAAACTAAACCTTGCAAATTGAAGAGGGAACTTGGATATTCTTCTTAGACATCTCTTTCTTCCTATAGATTCCATTTCTGTGGAGACTAAAGGAAGACCTGCAAGTACTTTCATGAACTCTACTACAAATAGTGGGATTCCCTGTAGCCTGCTGATACCGGACGCATCATTCTTATGTTCGGGCGAAGCAATTTCATTGCGTAAAAAAGCATCCACACAGGCAAAATTATGAGGCAATACTGGGACACAACATGGCCGAGGACCGACTGAGCTGAGAGTAAGTCAACTGGGGAGTTTAGGAATTAATTAAACTACTCTGAACTTCACCTCACTTTATGTTGGCATCGTGGCTGTAAGTCTGCCGTGAGAAAGGCTTTGGATCTGTTAGATCTGATGCAACTGAGGTCCTGCCCCCATTCTTCCCTTTCTCTGGCATCTATTTTATTCTTATTGTTTTGCTCTTCTGCAGGCTGATCTCAGCCTGATTAGACGTTGTGCCGGATGGGGACACAGACGGCCGTCCGGTCAGACTTAAATCGCATCAGTGACTCAACTTGGGTTGCTTTTTTCCCCCATGACTTGACTCAGAACGTGGAACTGACTCATCTGCTCCCTTTTTTTCTGGGGGAAAAATACCTTGTGTTTTAATAGGGACTTGATATCAAAGACTTGGGACTTGGGACTTGGCACCAAAGATTCGGAGTCAGACTTGGGATTCAAAATTTGCCAACTGGCAGACCTGAGCTGAAACGGAGCACCTCTCTGTGTCTCTCTGCGACAGCAGCGCTGTCTGGCTGTCTCTCTGGTTCTACGACTGTGTGGGTAGCCACGGACAGAGACAAGAGCAGGTTCGTTAACTGTAATAGGGTGGGGGAATTTGAGGAAGGGTCGGAGAAGCAGGGACGTGGTGGCGCTGTGGGCTAAACCGCAGAAGCCTGTGCTGCAGGGTCAGAAGACCAAACAGTCATAAGATCGAATCCACGCGATGGAGTGAGCGCCCGTCGCTTGTCCCAGCTCCCGCCAACCTAGCGGTTCGAAAGCATGCAAAAATGCGAGTAGATAAATAGGGACCACCTCGGTGGGAAGGTAACAGCGTTCCGTGTCTAAGTCGCACTGGCCTTGTGACCACGGAAGATTGTCTTCGGACAAAACGCTGGCTCTATGGCAGTGGTGTCGAACTGTGGCCCTCCAGATGTTCTTGGACTTCAACTCCCAGAAGCCTTCACCACCACCTCTGCTGGCCAGGATTTCTGGGAGTTGAAGGCCAAGAACATCTGGAGGGCCACAGTTCGACACCACTGCTCTACGGCTTGGAAATGGGGATGAGCACCGCCCCCTAGAGTCAAACACGACTGGACAAAAATTGTCAAGGGGAACCTTTACCTTTACCTGGAGAAGCAGGACAACGTAGGATGGAGAAAAGGTGAATCAACAGTGCCATATCCCTTTGTCCAACAATCACAATACTAAAACTTGTGGGGAAGAACAAAGAACCCTCAAGGACAGGAAAGTGGTCCTTTCAAGGTTTTAGATACTTAAAGCCGAATGAAGAGCATCTTTTAAAATTACGGGGTAAGGTCATAGGCAGAGAAAGCCTCAAAAGAAAGACGGTTAAAGAGGACATTAAAAGCAGATCTGAATCAGCGCTCCTCAGCGCTCCCTCAGTGTTCTAGACAAGAAACAGCACATGCCTTCCTTTTATATATACTTTTTATGTAAATTAAAAATAATCACCTTGCAACTGACCTTTTTTTCACATGGCCTGGGGGGAGGAGGGGACTGCTTTATTAGTTCAGAAGTTTAAAACAAAAGAAGAAAGAAAAGAAGAGGGGAAAAAAAGAAGTTTATTTTCAACACATGGTTTTGCAATGCCCTCAGCTTTTTTTTCTAAAAGGTCTGTCAAAAGTCAGAACTGGCACAGAGGTGGGCGGGTGGGAGGGAGATTAGGTTGATCTAATGAGGATAAGTCATAAATATATAAATAGTCTGCCCTCTCCTCTACAGTTTTTTTCTTAATACAATAAGCTATCTGTTACCTTAGTTTTTGATGTATTCAAGTTTTGGATTAGGTTCTAAAGTTACTTAAAAGAAATGATCTCCACATTGCCAGGTGCAAATCACACTTTTTACGATTTGAAGTTGAGGAATGTACAAACCCTACAACAGGCCTAAACTCTGAATAAAACCAAAGAATTTTTTTTTAAAAAAAAAAATCAATTTGAGCAGCATGTCTCTGTGCGAAACTACTAACTTTGTGAACCTTGGTCTCCAACCACAGCAAAAAAAAGTACGCGTTCCCTTAAGTACTGTGTGGAGCTGAATCCAGTCAGGATTTATCTACATAATTTGGCCACTCGCAGGAATTTTCTTGTTTATGGGTAATTCTAGCGCTCCTCCTCATCAGTCCATTGTGAATGAGTCTAGGGTTTAGACTGAAAAGTATTAATGGCACAGAATGTCTGCTTAATGTTCGTTAATAATCAGTAGCCAAGCTGTGCTGGCTACTTTGTTTGCTGGGAAAATTACAGATTAATGGGCCATGGAAATACTTCCTAATGGGACTCAATTGTGAGGAAATGTCTTAAATGCAAAGGAAGGATGGAGGACTCCTTTTTTGAGGTGAATGTAAAGCAAATGGCGGTTTCAGAGAGAGTTAAGCAGTGGGCTGAAGGATCTCAGTATCCCCGTTTCTTTGTTCCAGGGTGGAGAAACAGGGTTTAATGAACTCTTCCCCTAAACTAGCAGCTTCCAGCATTCAACCTTATGGCTGGGGATGATGGAAAATGAAGTATGAAACCTGGACCATGAAGTTGTTGAGCTGAATAATTAAAGAGGCAGTGGCACCCTCCTTTGGGAGGCAAGACACACCCCTCTTTGATAAAGACATGAAACTGAGACGGAGGCTAGCAGAACTTTGGAGGTCTTCTAGATATCGGGCACAGAGGAATGACAGGTCGGATTAACCTTGGAGAAACAGAAAAATAAGGAAAAGGACTCAGCTACACCCAATATCTATGCACCTCGTGCTTATCTGTATCTTGACTTACTTGCACCCTGCAAGGGAGATCTTCTAGACATTGGGAATAGAGAAATAACAGCTCGTATAACCCTTGGAGAAACAGAAAAACGAAGACAAGGGCTTGGCTACACCAAGTCTATGCATTACATATTTATTCGTATTTTTATTTAGTTGTGTCATATTGCAATACTTAGGAATTACTTCCATGCTGTCAAATTTAAACTGCCTTCTAAAATACAAAAAAAAAAACCCACCAAAATAAGGGCATTGATTCACAGTAATTATTATCCCTGGATGGCCATCTCCGTGAATCTCTCGTTTTCAGCCAATTGCCCTTCAGTAAGGCAAATGAAAGCTGTTTTATTTTTCGAGTGGCCAGGGCTAGCTCACAGGAAGAAGGTGTTGAGTAGGAAAAAAAAAGTAAGCAAGGATGGATTATAATATTCTTCTTACCGGTTAGGATGGTTAAAAGGTTCCTGGTATTTTCAATGAGATTCCTCTTTGTTAAGAAAGATGATTTGCATATAAATGTGCGTGTGTGTTTGTATAGCCTAGATAAATGGTACCCAGATTCAAAGTGTGACACTTATAATATTCATATTTATTGTGATGTTTTTAAATATGGTTAGAAAGGACACAGCATGCTGCCTTAATTGACATTAGCCACAGTCTGAGAGGTAAATGACATGCTAATGTGTCATTAATCAAAATAAAAAGTGAAATATTCCTCTCTCTCTCTCTCTCTCTCTCTCTCTCTCTCTCTCTCTGTGTGTGTGTGTGTGTGTAAGAGTTTGGAAATGTACCTTCCGTGGACTATAGCGCCTAGAATCAGTCAAACAGCCATATTCACATATTCAACATTTCCAACCTATGGTTTTGTTGTTAATGCGTCATGGCTGAAAAATCACATCATGGAAACATTTCACAAACAAAACAAAACAAAAATTTGAAAAAACAAAGGTCCATGGCAAGCTTCAAACAAAACAAAGCAAAGCAAAAAAACCTATGCTAATACTTCTGGAAGAACTCGCATGATGAGCTCCCTATAGAACTGGTCCAGAAAAATGGTGCCCAGATCCTAACTGTGATGTTCATATTATTGATATTTATTGTGATGTGTTTAAATGAGGATAGAAAGAACACAGCATGCTCCTTTAATTGCAATTAGCCACAGTTTGAGGGGTTGAATGACATGCTAAGCTGTCATTAATCAAATCTAAAGGTAAATTATTCCTTTTTTTTGCTACCCCTACCATAACTGAAGATTATGGTTTTTATTGATTTGTTTGTTTGTTTGTTTGTTCATTTTGTCCTGCTCAAAAATGTTTTTTGCCTGCTGGTTGAATAGGACAATATTTTGAGGCCACACATCAGTGAATGGCCTTGCTCAACGCGTGTTCCGTTTATGAGGAAAATGGGTTTCTCCCCTCTCTGTTCAGCAACTGTTGAAAAAGAATTGTGCAGCATAATTAAAGAAAACATTGCCATTTCAAAGTCGTGTTCCTAAATGCTTTATAATTAAGACACAGGTCTTATCCCACTGATTCTTTTCCATGTGGATTTCTGATGGTGATGAGGCACCACCATTAAAATGTATAAGATTCTTGCAGAAATGAGATGCTCAGTGTGAGCAGTAAGTGATTCTGTGTCCTTGGCTTTAATGAATTTGTCCTTTTTATTAAGCAATTAGCACATTACTAATTAAACATACAGTAGTTAAGTAGAAAGTTGCATCCTGACTTTTAGGCAAACAAGGGTGTGCATTTCCAAAATAGGGGTAGGAAAATTGCTCACTGAATTCCTCATTCTTGTTCATATAGGTAAGTTTAATATTATGAGTCATCTGGGCAGGGTTTATCACCTCCAGGACAAAAAAGTATCCCCCCCCCCGTCCACAACTCCCAATGTGATCTGTAATTTGCACACAATGCGTCTCATACCATGGGGAGACACAAAGCATACAGCCCTTCACCATAATCCCAGAAGGACTGGCTGATTGTCAAGAAAGATGCAAGCAACCTTTTCAGTGCTTGAAATTCTCAAAGAAAGCGACCGTCTGATTTTGGGCCAGTCGTCTTGATTCATGCAATGGCTGAAATCCTGTTGATTTGACCTACATCACGGAAGGTTAATGATGTCATCAATGCTGGCAGTTTTTCAGAAAATAAAAAGTTGGTCCTTCAAAGCTCCCAAAGCTGCATTGGAATCTTTTTCACCATGGGGAAGCCATTGGGAATGACAAGATGTATTTTATTTATTTATTTAATAAATAAACAGAATAAAATGGCAGCATTCAATAGATGCAGCTATTCCCAGCATTGTGAGAACTCTTTCTCATCGTATAAGGGTTAAAAATGAAAAGACTCTTAAAATAAATAAAGGTGTCCCGAATTCAGCATCAGCATGGTTAAACTGTGTGTTACAGGCCATCAAGTCACCTCTGACTCACAGCAATCCTAATGGGATTGTGAATTCACAAAGTTTGTGAATGGTTGCACTGGGGCCCTTCCCTGATAGGCTTCCTTGTCTGAGAAGGGATTTGTTTGAGTCCACGTGTCCTCAGTCCAAGACCACTACTAGCTCCTAAGAATGTCAACATATAGAAGTGGGTCCCAACCTTGGGTAACCTACATCTTCTTGGACTGCACCTTCCATAAGCCTTCACCACTAGCTATGCTGGCCATGATTTCTGGGAGTTGTAGGTCAAGAACATCTGGCTTGCAATGGTGGGAGCCACTGGATTAGATGACAGATAAACATAGAAAACATAGGAACAGGACAGGGATATGGCAAACAATTCTGGCATCCTTCAGACGTGAGGAGGGACGTTTAGCTTGAAAATAACCCTAGCCATATATACCATATTTTTCCATGTATAAGATGCCCCCATGTATAAGACGCCCACCCCCACTGTTTTAATCCAAAATTAAGAAATCTAAGTGGGGCTTAGCAATTGTAGGGAGAAAGGGATAAAAGCACTGCAGAATCGCTTTGATTCCTGCTTTCCGCTCCACTTGTTTTTGTTCTCTCCTCAGCTTACTTCCGTGTATAAGACAACCCTCAATTTTTAGTCTCAAGATTTTAGACAAAAGTATAGTCTTATACACAGAAAAATACAGTAACCCAGAGATTAAGAGCTAAGCACACTTATGGACCTGCATGGTCAAATCTCACAAGTTTCATTTCACTATACATCTACAGTTTTTAAATCTCAAATGATTTCTCTTCTGAATAGGAAAAATCTTTTTTTAAAAAAAAATATGGCAAACGGTTACACTTCAATTCACAGCGGGATCATCTGCATGATCAAGAAAAGGTATTTGACCTAAATCAGTTCTCTTCTCATTTTATGCTCAGGGACTAATGTGGACAAATGGATATCATTTCCCTTTATATACCCATTATTCTACAGCCATGCTTCTTATTATTATTATAAAAACAGAAGTGTTGCATTGGTTATTCATGGTTCCGCATCATTACTAACTTCTTGTTATAAATGGCCAATATTTCCATTTCATATCAAATCCTCACACCTTAGGTTTATGAGTTTCCAAAGGTAACCCTGGAAACCAGAAAAAGATTTTTTTAAAAAAAAATTTAAAGATGGCTTTAGGTGGGGTTTCAAGCACAGAAAGTACTAGGGGTGAAAGAAGTTTCTCAGATGGATCAGTTCTGTTGCTATCTGCATATCCCTCAAGATGAACACCTTTAAAATGTAAGGTCAGCTTCTCTGTGGGTAATTGGGCTTCTTGCTAACTATTGAGAAACCACCTACTCGCCACCTCTCACCTCCTTCCAAAGCTCTCAGTCCAAACAGGTACGGAAGCGAAGCAACAAGCAACAACAGAATATTCTCCCCATAATTGCCATTTTCTAATTTTGACTCGAGTTGCAAACTGTCTTTGACATCGAGCATTCCTGTTATCTAGGAAGCAACTGTGAGAGACAAGTGACTGGGATATTCTGCAGCAATTCAGATTTTCCAAACATCGTAGACATTTTTGGAGGACATCAACTATTGTGACCCATTTTTTGAGACGGATACAGCCCTGGCCATCCTGTGCACAAGTGGCTTGTAAACGGATAAGGAGCCTGTCTTCCAGAATTTGGCTTTGCCCTCACTTGCCTCCCCCATCTTGGCCATCCTACCCATATGGGTGATTTCCTGCAATAAACAGACAGAAACTGTGTGAGTGCACCTTTTGTTTAATGAACACTTTATTCAACTTCCTCTTACTGTGTTCTGTGATGGAAACAGGGGTGCACATTCCTACTGGTCTGCAACGAGAGGACACACTATGCCAGCTTTGCAATTAGATGGAAGTAAAGCCACATCCCTCCATAGACACATTCCTTTGAGCACCTGGGTCTTCACCATTAGCCAGCAAAAAGAATCCCATTATTATTATTTCCAAATGACCAATTGTCACACACAAATAAGCTAATTTGCAACTTGTGGAGATGAGGGAAACCTGTGCTCAAAGAAATATTCAGTGTCTTTTTAAGGAAGTTCTCCTTTTAATTGTGAAGGTGGCATCTTGTGTAGCTTGTGCATACTAATGAAAGGGATCCCTTAAGTGACAAAATGAGGAGAGAGAAAAAACATGTTCAAAAATGGTAAGAAAAACACAATTGCAAACTCCCAGGAAGTCTGCTTGTAGATGATCATTCTAAGAATGTCTATTAACATTAACAGAACAAAAAATCTGAACATTTGAACTAGAAAAGCAGAGTCTAACGAGCCACTTTTGGGAGAAAAAAGACAGATACTATCATGGTAGAATATTACAAGTTGACAATATTCCAATATGAAAGGCTACTGGTTGACAAAAAATACCAATAGGAAAGACGTGAAACAGTCCGATAAACCAATGTCCAGACCAGTCATTTTCAATGAACAGCCCCTGGGGAGTCCTGGAACATTTGAAGGGGGCTAGAAACTGGAAACAATTCTTCACACACCACCTTATAAGGTCTGTTATGTGACTTAGACAGTCCTGATTTGACCTATATTACTTTCATGTGTTTACAAAAAAAAAAAAAAAGGGATGAGAATGGCTGATCTGAATAAGCGAGGAGGAGCTAGCCTGGGTGTCTGGTGCTGTTTCACAATCTCCGTCAATTCCAGAAGCAACTCCACTCCATGTATACGGCACCCTTATGATCAAGATGCAAAAAGAGATTCCCTTGGAGTTTGCAGTTCTGCTTAAAAAAAAAAAGGAGTATATTTTTGCTACTCTTTCTGGTTGTCTCTTTTATCCTGTGTAGCTTGTCCTTAGTTCTGAGCAACTGATGCTGCCTTGAGACCTAGCATCAGAGAAGCAGCAACAACGACAACGTCGGAGAAAATGTTACCGCGTTAAACAATTTCATTTTATTATGTACCAGCTGGGTTTGTGTGTTATTGGGGTTTTTTTGGGGGGGGGGATGTTGGCCAACAAGGAATTTTACTGATGTCCGTGGAAGAGGGGGGGGGAATGAATTCCTGAATAATCCAGAGATTTCTGGGTAAATTATTTATATGAGTGTGTGTTCATGTGTGTGTGTGTGTGTGTGTGTGTGTGTGTGTGTGTGTGTGTGTGTGTGTGTGGTACTCGGGGAAAGCTAAAAGGGAGACCTGAAATCTTTCAAATAAAGGTGAAAATGCATTAAGCATTATTTTTATGCAAACCCTGCTAGTTAATTGCATTATGGTGCTGAAAGATTAAACATTTTAGCCTGGATGGCATTCCATGGCATGTGTTACCTAACAGATGTTCTGGCCCTGATCTGATTCTCCTTGTGTTCATACTCTTCCAGTGTGTTTTCTCCTGCAACATACGCAATTCATCCACACTGTGTCACTAAACTATATCTATATAATGGGAAAGATAATATCAGAAATAACTAAAGGGTGTAACTACAATGAACAGAAAAAAAATGTGTCAACAGGAAAAGCCACTGTAAGCAATGCTGCAGTGAAATGTTTACATGGCTGAACTCTCTTGTTACTGTCAGAGCCACACTTACATTTTTAGAAAAATGCAATTCATGGATTTTTAACTGTGATGGATTTTGATTAGATTTAAATTAAGAGAGGCTTCTGCATTTTTGAACATGTCAGGAGAAGAGAAGACTCCCTGGGAAATCCAATAATGCTGGGAAACGTTGAAGCCACCAGACAGCAGACGGAACATAGGAAAGATGGATGCAATAAAGAAAGCTATGGGTTCTAGTGTGCAAGATGTGAGTTGGGCCTTTAATGTCAGAAACCTTTTGTGATTGCTGTTGGTTGTGTGTGTTGCAGCTATCCATCAACAGCACTGTGAACTATTAAAAGGTTTTAGCAAGAACTGAATAAATGTTTATAGACCTGGAATGGAATGCAACTTTCACCCATCCTAATACAGGACACAGACCTGCATGGACCATTTACACACCCCACCCCTTAATCCAGTTCTTTATAGATCCCAATTATCAATTATCAAGTATAAATAACTTGATAATTGAATGATGTATTGAAAAGCACTACTGTACGTCTGCAGTTGTGAACATCCAGGTGCATGCCGCCCTAGTTTTAAAAGTAAAAGAATGGAAAGAATAATGTTTGCAAGTGTTCTGCTATAAATTATTTACCCACATTCATGTTTAATTAAAGGCTCCAGTGACATACCCCCCCAAATTTCTGCATTCACCGAAAAGTAGGATTTATATAGCTAATAGTACTTTAATATTTATGAAGTCTAGGTTTATAATAAATACAGGGGGAAAATCATTAATTGACACAATGGCAACTCATTATAATTCCAAAGTTAATACATTATTTATCCACAATAGCATGTTTTTGTTTACATTCAGAATTCCATATACGCACAATCTACCTTACATACCAAACTATTAGGAGGATAATATAGACTGGATAGTACAGTGCATAGTTACTGCATATACAGTGGACCCTTGACTTACAGACAGCTTGACTTACAGACTTTTTGAGTTACAGACTTCTCTGGCCGCAAAATTTAGGTTTGACTTGCAGACTGAGATTTGACTTACAGACCAGAAAAAAACCAAAATGGAACAAAAACGGCCTGTTACGGGATTAATCGGTTTTCAATGCACTGTAGGTCAATGGAGACTTGACTTACAGACTTTTTGGCTTGAGAACCGCCTTCCAATATGGATTAAGTTCTCAAGTCAAGACCCCACTGTAACTAATATTACATTTGCAAGCATTTCCCACAAATATCCACGACAGGTGGCTTTCTAAGTAAAACTGTTCTTTGGAAAAAGCAACTTAATGGCCTTTCCAACATTGCATTAATAATGTTGGAAATAAATAAATAAATAAATAAATAAATAAATAAATAAATAAATAAATAAATAAATAAATAAATAAATAAATAAATAAATAAATAAATAAATAAATAAATAAATAAATGAGAGTTTATTCTGATAAGAACCAATTGCACTGAGTTTTGAGGGGGGCTACATTCCTTAATATTCCCTCATCTCTATTTCATCTAGAAGGAGAGCAGAAGTTTCCATTTTCATTTTTTTTTTTTTTACTAACAATGCATAGGTTATGCTCAACAGTTGAAGCAAACCAACTTAACAATCCTCTGGTCTTGCTGGTACTTGACTGTAATAAAGTTACCCTATCCTAACAATCCATGGCTTGAAATCAGCTTATATGAGGAAAACCACACCTGTGCCAATTTCGTAGCAAAAAGGGAGGTAACTTTGGATCAGAAATGGAAATTGTACCTGAAGATGGGACGTACGAGGTGAAAAGGGATTGCATGAGTTCAAGAATCATTTAGCTTTGTTGCTTCCTTCTCTACAAACTCTGACCCAACCCAGCCACCTAAATGTTATATTTACATTTAATGGAAGCTCTCTCATGCCTGAAATCCAGCAGGGCAACTTATATTCCATCAGGCTGATGACCGGCCCCTGTCCAGGAGGCACAAGTGGGGGATCAAACTCTCAACATCTCGCTGTGCACCTAGATGCCTCAAACCACCGAGCTATCCAGCAGTTCAAAATGCAGTGTAGACTGAGCATATCATGGCACTTATACGCTGGACAATTGGTTACATACATCAGTAGTTTCTTAATGAGCACCTAAAATAAAACTCCCCATTGTATTAACTTCAAACAACGTGAACAAAAGGGATTTTGCCCAAATCAATGCATATTGATTGCCAGTGAATTACCTCACAAAGCCACCATTTGTCTTCCTGCTTCCTCGATCTTTACATTTTACATCTGGGTGGAATCTTAAATGATCATTTAGATTGCCATTCTAACTCCTTCCCTATTACTGACACATACAAATCTTACCCCGTTCCCTCTTCGCCACCTCATATGTCACGTAAATATTCTTCTGTCTTCTTCCTTATCATCCTATGCATCAATTTAAAGACAGGGGGGGAAATGGATTTTCAAATAATTCTCCAGAAGCTCAAAACAACAATAATGGGAAGATGATTACATTATTAGAAGCCTCTTTTCTTCCTAATAGTTTCCCCATGCCCGAAGGGAGAATAAAACTTTTTATCCCCCCTCTAAACTTCGGAGTCTTTATTTTAATTTTAGTTATCAATCTTCTCCCTCATTTATTCCTCAAGATTTATTCTCTTCTTTATGTATTGCAATAAAGAACGAGCCGTCATAATAAACTACTAGGGTGGGTGGGAAGCCTTGTTATTTGGGCTCCACTGTGATCAACTATTTTTCCAGAGATAATCTAAGTTACCGCACTCCACACACACAGATGTCGGTTGCTAGCCTTGCTGTTAAAGTAAGTGCTAATAGCTCCATGCTTTTTAAAATGTATTGCTCTCTTAATCAGATTTTCTGATATCTAGAATGGATGGATGTTTCCACAGTAAGCAAAAACAGCCTTCCCACCAATCTACAGCCAGCTGATAGTAGCAAAAAGTTTAATGATGATCATAACAACTCAGCTTGTGCCAGCAGAGCATAAACTACACTTATTGTTAGAAAGGGGGAGGGGAATAATGTAATCCGCTATTATTATTATTTTAAATCTCAGGTTAAGGAAACAAACATTTTTGGATACTTATATTGTCCTAAATAATTGTCAATTTACAAGGAACAAAAAGAAATACGTATATATTTTTCTTTAGTGCTACACAACCAAAAATAGACTGCCCCCCCAAGGGACACAACATAAACCAAAGTCTTCTGTTCCACTTATAGAGGGTGCATAACCTATAGAAGGGCTGAGGGATCATCTCAAGTAACAGATCTGGGACAGGATGAGTGGGCACAATTTCAGATCTAAACAGACTGGGAGGTTGCCCGCTTCCGAAAGAGCTAAGGAAAGTCAAGTCTACCCATTGCATATTTGTATCTTCTCATGTCAAGGATGGCATCCAGGGTTCGTTTCATGCCAATCTCTACCCAGGGTGTATTGTATACAAGAATGAGACCCCCCCCCTCCCCTTCTAGCAGTGCTTGCAAGGAGATTTCTCTCCCTGATGGAAACATAAAGAGGGATAGCAATGACTTGAGATTTGTGCCAGAACAGTTAGATCTACCACCCCTAAGAGAATATTGGGTTTGGGTTTTTTTCCCCTCCTTATTTTGTAATGAATGAGAGAAAAAGCAAAACTGGGCTAACAATCAGCCTGAAGAAAACACAAGTCATGGGCCAGGGCGTGGACTCACCTCCTTCTATTACCATCTCCACGCAAGAATTGGAGGTTGTTCATGAATTTGTGTACTTCGGCTCAACGATCTCTGACACTCTCTCCCTAGATGTCGAGCTGGATAAATGCATTGACAAAGCAGCTACCATGTTCTCAAGACTCACAAAGAGAGTATGGCTTAATAAGAAGCTGACGGCATAGACCAAGATTCAGGTCTATAGAGCCTGTGTCCTGAGCACACTCCTGTCCTGCAGTGAGTCCTGGACCCTTTGTGCACGGCAGGAGAGGAAGCTGAACACATTCCACATGCGTTGCCTCTGACGGATTTTTGGTATCACCTGGTAGGACAAAGTTCCAAATAGAGTTGTTCTCTCTCTCTCTCTCTCTCTCTCTCTCTCTCTCTCTCTCTCTCTCTCGTTGTTTGTTAAAACACAACTACAGTAAGCAGTAAGACTGGTCAAGATAAAAATCAAGCTTGATTGCTCCCTGGCTTTGGATATGAAATCTTCAGTTGCACACTACTCAATAAGTTGCGCACTTTGAATCTTGAAGGCCAAGATTCAAAGGCATAATTTGATATCCAACATAAACGAAGTTTTCCCACCTCTTTCTCCTCCTTTTGTGGCTTCCCATGGCAGCCCCCCAAAAATCTCCATGAGGTTTCCTGGTTCTCCAGAACAGGTTTTTGGGTTTCACTGGGGTTTGCAGGTGTAAAATATAATGAAAATTGCATGACATCAAGTTGATTCCAACTTATAGTGATAGGTATGGGGGGGAATTGGACAGCCAACCTCTGGCTCCACAGCCAGATACGCAGATCACTGTGTTATCCAGAAGGAAAAGGGGATAAATAATTTTGGCAGAAATGAGGAGGATGTATACCCATAAATTCTGGACCCAGTTGAGAAGCAGACAAGATTTTTAAGTGATATCTATCCAAATGTGTACTTGCAGATGCTAGAGATGAAAGATGATAAGGACTGTATGCAGAACTTGTTCTACTACAGATGTACAGACATGATTTATAATCAAAGCTAATAATTCACCTAAGAACATAAGCCAGAGAGGTACTAACGGAGGACTGGAGGATTATGTTTCTCTGAGAAATGCTCTTTCAAGGAGGAAAACTATGGGTGTGCATGTGTTTCTCTGTACTTGTGTTCAGAGTGGGCTGTGAATTCTTGGTCCTTCAGACACCAGGCTGTAACTATAGGTAAAGGTAAAGGTTCCCCTTGACAATTTTTGTCCAGTCGTGTCTGACTCTAGGGGGCGGTGCTCATCCCCGTTTCCAAGCCATAGAGCCAGCGTTTTCTCTGAAGACAATCTTCCGTGGTCACATGGCCAGTGCGACTTAGACACGGAACGCTGTTACCTTCCCACCGAGGTGGTCCCTATTTATCTACTTGCATTTGCATGCTTTCAAACCGCTAGGTTGGCGGGAGCTAGGACAAGCGACGGGCGCTCACTCCGTCGCGTGGATTCGATCTTATGACTGCTTGGTCTTCTGACCCTGCAGCACAGGCTTCTGCGGTTTAGCCCGCAGCGCCACCACGTCCCACTGTAACTATCTACACAGGCTGTAACTATCTACACAGTCTATCTAGCCAATGGTGATACATGCTAAGAGTCACAGTCCAACTGCATCTGGAAGGCTGCCCTTTGCTCACCCAGAGTTTGGAAAGTATACAGATGTGTTTATAGAAGATCACTGCCTCATTAGTGGTAACAATATATTTCACAATTACCTTTGAAAAATGTTTAGGGAGATCCAAATCTTGCATGTATCCAACAGAGGCATGCCTCCTAGAATTTATATGACGTTTGTCCTGACAACCGTCTATAGTGAAATCCATCATAACCCACTAACGGCTATTGCTAACAACATATTCCATTCCTCTATCTAAACACTTAGCTTTTTTTAAAAAAAAAGTCTGAAATAACTTATAATTTTTGGGCAAAATTAAATTAATGCCTCCGAAATCCAAATAATAATGTTATAATTTACAGTTAAATTCCACTTAGCATACCCTCAGACTAACACTTCAGAATTTAATGTGATTAAGTGGTAAATTAGTTTTTCTAATTTGAGAAAATTATGCAACACATTAATATTGCCAGTTCGGGGGGGACCCTCCCCCCATGATTCTGTGAATCTAGTCCATTTACTAAAGGATGATTTTCCCCCTCCTATAATAATCATATGCATTTTTTACAGTTAGATTAACTCTCATTTGAAGCCTCCTAGAAAGATTTTAAAAGCTTAGCTGTGAAATAGTTCAAGAAACCATTGGAAAACACATTCTTAAATAAATAAATAAACATAATATATTTTTTGACGTTAATAAGTAGAATACAGGAATGTAGACTAGATAACCTTGAATTCAGTGCAGAAACTCTGTTACTTATTATGATAACCCATTATAGAAATTTCACATATGGCCAAACAGAAAAGGAGGCACAATATTACTGTTAATATGTAGTGCAAACCGCTTCATCTCATTGCGGTGAGATGATTAGATTCACTTCATATTTCATAAAGGATTCACAGCTGAAATGTCAAAAAAAATGAGGTAATGGCCCACATTTGCAAGCCCCTGAAACCTGTTCCATAAAAAGCAATTTAAACATAAACAGGTTGGTTAACCTTGAATAGTCAGATTAATGATCCATCAAGAACTTCAACCTGGGTTTCGATGAATAAACAAAACTCTGCAAGCAAACTTTATAAACATTTCACCGGGACAAAAGACAAAGTGGTCAAGAGGAAACAAGTGCCCCTTAACTGTAAGTGGTGCCTCGCTAGACTATGATGATCCATTCCACTGAAATCGCTGTTTAGCAAAATTGTTGTCTAGCGAAAAGCATTTCCCCATCGGAATGCATTGAAACCTGTTTAATGCGTTCCAATGGGGAAGAATTGTCGTTGTCTAGTGAAGATCAGCCATAGGAAAGCCGCTTTGCGAACCGCCGATCAACTGTTTAAATCGCTGTCTTGCGAAGCGTAGGTCCCGAAAACACTCGTTTTGCGAATGTGGAGGTGTCTCTGAGGACCGTTGGCCATCATCACAACTACAGATAATGAACTACCAAAACGGTTGCACGCTCACCTTTCTTACCACAGAATTGTTCAAGCAATGGACAGTGCCAGCAAAGGAGAAAAAAACTGTCACCGTGGAGATATCATATGCTCTTCCTGATGCCATCTGCACCAGTTAGCAGAGGTCCATTTCCTTATTACTGCACCTGGACAATGGCTGATGCATCTGTTGCTCTGGGTGTTGTTTCGACAAGACTCCTAGCCTCGAAAAGCTACTTCAATCAATCAGATCAAGGAGAGAGGAAAACTATCCTGACAGCTGCGGCCCTGCTTGCAGCAGACGGAACTCAGTTGCTACTGGGCATGGCCCACCCTTGCCCACCAAAGTCCCTGTAAAACATGAGCCTCGTTAATGAAACCAAGTAGTCTCTTTGGTAGGGAATACATATCCCTCTTTTTTTAAAAAAAGAAGGTATAGTTGAAGAGAGCTGCTTCGTTAACTGTCTGAAGCAAAAAACTATTGTTTTATGCTTCACCTTTTTTAGAATGCCGAATACGTTTTAAAGATAGCATTGCTTTCGCAAGAAAGATTTCATATGAGATTTTGTTCTGATTAACGTAGGAAAACAAGACGACTGAGCCGAGATCAGCCTTATTTTTGCCTCTAGAACAAATGTCCACTGTTTTCTTGCAGTTTGCAGTGTGCATGGAAAATAACCACATTTTCCTAGCACTCTTTGTCAACTCTGTGCTGCGGGGGTAGAACAAGTAAGAACTCCTCTTCTCATGCAGTGTGACTGCGGCCATAGCTGCTCCTTCTCAACACAGCAAGTTGCAAACATTCCTGGCAGAAGCTGCACATTGTATGCGCCTATGGCTGTGAACACAAACACTGCCCTCACATAGACCAAAGAAGACGTTAAAGAGGCTATCACTTTGACCCTACACTTGGATTTAGCTTTATTCCGATTGCTTTTATGGTCGCTGCTACGTACGTAGTAGTAGTTTATAAGATGCCAGTCCATGTGAAAAAAGTTGAAACAACGCATCCTTCTTTGCATGTCTGGTACAGCAGAGAGTCATAAACGCTCCTAAGGCATGATCAAGAACTTGTGAACATTGTCTGTCTTCTGGAAACTGATATGGAGAGAAAGGAAATTCCAACAGGTTGTTATGTTCTATCAAGTGGCTTCTATCTTGTGTTGACTCTCAAAAAAGGGGGTTTTCAAGGTGTGTGAGAGTGGCTTATCATTGACATCGCCCCTTGAGTCAAATTTCCAGGACTCAGAAAGAAGTTGAATGTTACTCTAAATGTTAGACCAACAATGATACACAGGTTCTCTGTCTAAACACAGGGATACTTCATTAAGAAGTTGAGATGCGAATCAGCCCAAGGGTTCACCAAGGATTTATCACAAAGGTCTTGGTGTATGGAAAGAAAGTGATGCTGGTACTCCAGCAGATAGTTGACGTGATGCGCTCCTTCATTGAAAAACCAGGTCAGCGATGCATCTTTCTATTATCTGTCGCCTAACACTCCATTTACCACTTGGATATAAAAATTACATTTCTGATTAAAAATTTTTAGTGGCAAACATTTCATACGATTATGGACCAAAAGTCAAAATTTGCATTTAAATAGACATATTAAATACTCAGCAGCACACAGTAAGAGTGGAAAGGGGCTGGTTAAGTAACAGAGGAGTGGGGAGCATAAATCAGGCACAAATAAGAAAGTCAGAACAGGCACGTCAACATTTAGCTCAAGTGAAAGATTATAAGATGATGAAGTCACTTTCTAATAGTATGGCAAAGAACATATCTTCTCTTTTTTTTAAAATGGACAGTCCTCAGGATTCATGACACATATGCTTATTATAGAGGTGTGCAAGACCCATGTTAACAGCTGTGTATGCAAGTCACATTAAGCCATGGTTTAAAATGATGTGCACAAACCATAGACCCTCTTAGTCTTGTGTGTTTTTTGTCTCTTCCTGTACTAAGTCATCTTCAAAACACTTGTGTCTTAATAATCAGCCAGTCCTGCTGTACTTGTGTTGTTGTTGCTTCTCAAATTGAAAGGATGATCAAAAGAGTAAAGAGACCTTTTATCTTATTATTGGCTGGAGGTGAGGAATAACATAGAGCTTTCGAATTTCTTATTCTGGTGTCTCATTAAGTCGAGACAGCCTAAATCAATAAGAATGAGGAATTTAGCAAGGTTTCTTTCTATCTATATAAACAATTCTTGCCCCCCAAAGACTTTTAATTATTGTAGAAAAAGGTTGGAATGGATTTATGAATTTCCATTTTTAAAAAAAGGAAAAGGAAGGAAGGAAGGAAGGAAGGAAGGAAGGAAGGAAGGAAGGAAGGAAGGAAGGAAGGAAGGAAGGAAGGAAGGAAGAAAGAAAGAAAGAAAGAAAGAAAGAAAGAAAGAAAGAAAGAAAGAACGAAGGAAAGAAAGAAGGAAAGAAAGAAAGAAGGAAAGAAAGAAGGAAAGAAAGAAAGAAGGAAAGAAAGAAGGAAAGAAGGAAAGAAGGAAGGAAAGAAGGAAAGAAGGAAAGAAGGAAAGAAAGAAAGAAAGAAAGAAAGAAAGAAAGAAAGAAAGAAAGAAAGAAAGAAAGAAAGAAAGAAAGAAAGAAAGAAAGAAAGAAAGAAAGAAAGAAAGAAAGAAAGAAAGAAAGAAAGAAAAGGCTTATCTGGTGATAAGTCTGGAAGCATTAAAGTTCTTTTTCCAAACAAACCAAATTTTTTTTTGAAAAGATCAAAATCTCCACCACATATGTCAGAAGTTCAAATATCTTTTTATAACCCCACCTTTTGAATTTGCTGACAAGAAGAGTAAGAGGGGAAGGGGTGAGACAACTCTTTTAATCTAAACTCAAGTTTGTCGTTGCATCTAAATGTTGGCTTTGTATCTTAACATTAAGATAATAACGTAACACTAATATTAAAATAATAATACATTCAAGCATGGCATGGAAGTATTGCATACATCTTTTTTCATGTTGTGGGGGGAGGAAATGACAGAGAGACAACGCGTTAGGAGAAGAAGGTGTGGAGAAGGATCTAAGCAACCACTATTCTGCTCCAGGACTTTTCAGTGTCCTGAAAAATTTCTGACGCTTGACAATACTAACATTAGGATAAAAGAAATGAATGTATCAGAGATAAAGAAGCTGCTTGAGATGTCACTACCATGGAGTTCAACTAAATCACTTCACTTTTCCATAATTAACTCTTGTCTCTACAAATTAGGCTACTGTGCTGAGTATATCTGTCGACATGGAGAAGAGCAGACACTTATTTCCATCATCAATCAATCTTACAATTTTTTTCCTCCTCCTCGGTTTATTAATGACTTGTGATTATGGCTTATCTTGTCATCATAAGCTGTTCTTCAGCTATGTTTGGTAGGAAAGGATGTGTTTTAATTAATTAATACATCTCTACTGGACTGTCAGGCAATCACTTCTGTGAGTGTGCATTTCACTTCAGTTTGGTTTCGAGGAGAATTTTCACAGAATTTTGTAGCACCCCTCTCAAGTTTTTCAAAATCCGCCATTTACTAAAATCCCAGCTATTCTTTCATTTCAGGAATTACCAAGAGCATCTGGAACCTGTCTAGGTGAGCTTTGGGTAGGACCCCCCCAAAAAGGGGGGGGGAAGTGGCATTCAAAAAGAAAAACAGTAAAATCTAAACGTCATTCACTTGATTAAATAGGGATAGACGAGCAAACACAGCAAGTTTATGTTGAACATCAACGGCTCACCAAACTGAGTATAATGTTGATAGAGATGGGCGCGAATTTCTGGTTCAGTGGTTCGTGACAGTTCGTTCACCAGCTGAACAGGTGTTCAGTGCTTTGCGGCCCTGCCTCCTCCAGCAGACACCCAAAGGAGGTGAGCCAGGGAAGCCAGGACACCTGCTGGGGGAGGTGGGACTATAAGACACTGAACACCTATTTGGCTGATAAACGAACTAGCATGAACCACCGAACTGGGGGTTTGTGCCCATCTCTAGTTCTTAATAAACTTATATCTTCAAAAGCTAATGAATCTGTAAAGGAAGATATAGAGAGTTACAGACTTTTTTCCCCTTTTGTCCAGAAAAAAAATCCAATTTTGTTCTAGTTAACAAAGGAATTTTGACAAAATAAGAAAGTACAGTCTGATGAAAAATGAACTATATATGGCTGCAGCACAAACCAGGGCTCCTCTTAGTCCTCCATGGATGCATAATATCCTCTATGTATGCATATGGGAATACTAAGAATATGAAGAATGTATACCTACCACCTTCACAGCTACAAGCCCATTTCCCCATTTCTCCAGATATAAAGACAGCTGCAGAACTTTAGAGGAACTTGTTACAAAGAACAAATTACTTACAGTCATTATTATAATTATTTTCTAATAGCACGGGCAAAACTATGTTAGATTACCATTGTAAAGTCCTGTAATATAACTGCATTTTATAGTGGGGGTGTCCTTCAATAATTAGGTGATTTTTATACCACATATTAGTGGTATGTAGTGTTCACTTCTTTAAAAAGACTGACTCTCTCTCTCTCTCTCTGTAGTTACTTTTAAATGGGACAATGTAAAGAGTTACATTTTAAAGGATGTACTCATGATGACCAATAACTACTTTGGCTCTCAGTTCTATATCTGCAACTTACAGTATTTAAAAACAACAACACAGAACTCTGTCCCATTGTTGACAGGATAAGGCTGTTGTTGAGTTCCAGGTTAGCTTGAAAGATTGCACATGCCAGAAACCAAGGAGTCTAATAACATATATAATCTCTACCATTTTGCATCCTCTAAAGACTGCAGTAATGCTGTCACCTTCCTTGTCATTGCTCCATTTCAGAACGATGACAAAAAGCTCCATTATGGCATTCAGACTGCCCCCCCTCCGCCCTTAAGCTGCAGCTGAAGGTATGGATATGTGGCTGCCCACCTCTCGTGTGTCAGGCACTATATATCCGTATATAAAGAATATTGACTTTTGGCCAGCTGCTTTTTGAAAATTCAACAAAAGCTCTGTACATAAATATTTCTGAAGGACTAAACTTTCGTACCTCGCTCTTTCTGGAGGCTACTTCTTAGTTTCACACTTTTCTTCCAGAAAAGCTTAACAACGATGATGACATGAACAATATTTACTGCAGCCCTTGTTCTTGTTGATTTAGGGCGTTTTGGCATAATGGGATACCTTAATGAGGAATTTTCGAACCACACTAGTTCCTGTACTTCCACTTCAAAGAGAAGACAGCCTAAACATTTTTCTTATCATTTGAATTTTCCCATGTAGCAAAGGAGGAAGAATTTGCCAGGGGTGAGTGCTGCAAGGCTGGAGGCATTCAAGAGAAAATGGGAAAACCATCTGTCAGATCTGCTTTGATTTGGGATTTCTACATTGAGCAGGGGGTTGGACTCAATGGCCTTAGAGGCCCCTTCCAGCCCCATAATTCTGTGATTCCATTCATCTACATCCTTTCATTATGGTAACAACTGAAAACGCACATGTTGTACCTTGAATCCGGTTGCTCATATCAACTAAAGTAGACCCATTGAATAAACAGAACTTATGTAAGTGTTGTCTTTCAATTCAGCAAATTGATTTTATGGATCTAACGCAGTTGGGACTAGCAATGGGTAGACCTCTATTCTGGTTATGACTACCAATTGGATCTATGCTTATCTCTACAGCGATTTCGTTGGAACGGATTAACGTCATCAAGCGAGGCACCACTCTACCCTTAAGCACTGAGGAAGAGAACTCAAGCTGGTCATAATATTCAGAGAGGTATCATTTCATCATCTTGACTGACTAAGGAGCAAATTCATTACTATCTCAAGCTTCCATCATGTTCTGCACAAGCATCCTGTCCATAAAATAGCCTGCCTGGGCACATTTTTTTTCATCCCAGTGAAGGATAGTGACTCTGATTTTGGGTTGGTGGTGAAGCTGCTCCGTAGTCTGTTCCAAACTTTACAGGACCTACCCAAGTTGATGAACCGACCCACAAAACAGGTTCTGCATCTACATTTACATTTAACTGCATAACTTAAGTTACAAACCGCACACACACACACTTAGCTGATAGCAAGTTCAGTTCCTCTTCCTTAGGGTTGACTTTTAGAAGCCATATATAGGATTCTACTGTTTGTGTTTCTGATGAGGCAGTCTCTGTGTGGCGTGAAGGCTCCTGCCATGAGGCATCAGATTCATTTTTCAGATGCTGAAATATTGTATTCTGGCTTAGAAATTGGGTTTACTCACTCAGTGTGAAGCATCCACAGCTGTGCTTTTAAGGCAAGCTGATCTGAAAGCCGTAACATCTCGCTGCAAAAGCTTTTCCAAGACAAGGTAGGATGGGATTTCTCAGATTTAGAAGGAACACACATATCCACCTTCCCTCTGCCATTTATTTTTTTTTCCAGTACAGAAAACCTAGATTATGAGGTAAGAGCAAGCGGCACCTTCGAATATGGATCAGCCCGGAGGCCTCGTGTCCTTTCATCAGGGCCTGATAAGCGTAATTACAGCAGCCACCTCAGAAAGGCTTAATTGAGGCTTAATTATGGGGGATTTAATGAAATGCATCTGACAAACTGCTTGAAACCCTCCGGTATGAGACAGCAAATAGATGCTTATGAAAAATCCACTCCTGGATTTGAAGATAACTGTGAGACGGACATAGAAAGCCCTGTGACTTAATACCTGCACAGTATTGATTTATGCCTTCTTCTGTAGAGGTTATATTACAGAGGGAGCTCAGACTATGAAATTATTAGACTATCACAGAATGCAAGTCAAGCAAAGAGGCACGCGGAGGCTTCCCGGGGAATGGTGGGGGGGAGGGGACTCTAAGATTCATTCTTACTTCAGCAGAACAAACTCCAAACGGCGTGGCCAGAGCAAGTCTCTGACATGTTTCTCTTTTCAAAGAAGCCCAGATGAATCGAGGAAGAAATGTTAAGAAAGAAAGGAAATTTAAATCTTGAATGCCTGTCCTCTCCTGTGTTTTCAAAGGAAGGGAAAATCTTATTGAACGATTACCGTATTTTTTCTGTGTATAAGACTATACATTTGTCTAAAATCTTTAGGTTAAAAATTGAGGGTCATCTTATACACAGAAGCAAACTAAGGAGAGAACAAAAACAAGTGGAGGGGAAAGCAGGGATCAAAGCGATCCTGCAGCACATTTTTCTCAACTCCTAACCAGCAAGAATCAAAAACTCCCAGAATCGAAGCTGGCAATGACCTCACAGGTCATTTAGAATTTTTATCTCTCTTAGATTGTACACCCTTTTAGCCAAATCATTCCTGACAGGTGCCCATGGAGACTTTTCTCAAAATACTCCAAGGAAGAAGATTTAGCAGTCCCTTAAGGACTCTTGCCACTAGAACAGTTCTAGACCTCTCCTTTGCCTACCAACTCTTAATCCTGACAGTGTGATGGCATGCAATCTTACCGAAAAGCAAGTCCCACTGTGTTCCTGTCAGCCCAAGAAAGCTCTGCAGTTCTAGACTCACTTAATTGAAGCCCCTCTGAAATCAATGGCCATGACATCTCAATAGATTTGTTTTGCAGAAATAGCCTTGCTTTCAAGAACGTAGCTACATTGTTCCTCATAGCATCGTCAGAAAATGTGTCAAACTGTAACATCCACTGCTTTTTAAAATCTTCCTTTATGTCTTACTATCTTTCCTTCTACAAAAGCAGTTAATCAAGAGGAGGAAAGAGGAATTTAAAAAAAAAGGATAGAGAGAGACTGAGGAATTGAGGACAACAGTGAGGACTTAGGAAGGGCACCCGTCAATCACAGGAGACTCTTTGAAGCTAATCTGTAGATTTTTCTCTGCTTTTTTTACTTCAAATATCACCTGCCCCCATGCTTGTATGTGATGCATAACAAATAGGAAGGAAATCATATTAGTTTCTCCTGTGGGGAAAAAAAACAAATTATATCAATTCTTTTTTTAGTGATGTTTCTGAAAACATTGCCATTTATGGGTTTGGGGCTGAGGAGGGAAAGTGAAGACCGAAGAACATGAAAGAAAAGAAGAAATTGTCAATGGGAATTTCTCCAGAGCAATCACACCCATGAAAATGTCTCTAATGCTGCTTCAAATTTCCAGAGACAGTCTTTAGATCCTGGATTAGACACCAAAACGTTGTCTCAAACCTAGTGAACTTCCAGATCACTAAAAGGCAGTTGTTTTTTGTTGTTGATGCCAACAAACCAGAACAAGGATGATGAGGGGACTGGAAATCAAGCCCTGTGAGGAAAGACTGAAGGAAGTGGGCATTGTTAGCCTTGAGAAAAGAAAATGAAGGGGAGATAGGAGAGCACTCTTTAAAATACTTGAAAGGCAGTTATACACAAGAGGGGCAAGATCTGTTCTCAATCATCTCAGACTGCAAGACAAGTAATAATGGGCTCAAGTTACAGAATGCCAAATTTCGGATGAATATCAGGAAAAACATCTTAGAGCTGTATGAATTTAGAACTCTTGACCTGGGGAGGTGGCGAGCGCTCCAATGTTGGAGGCCTTCAAGAGAAAACTGGACCACCCTCTGTCAGACCTGCTTCTATTTGGATTCCTGCCTTGAGCAGGGGGGTTGGACTCGATGGTCTTATAGGCCCCTTCCAAAGCAATGATTCTGATTCTATGATTTAGAACTACAGAAATTAATCTTCAAAAGGCTCATTTCAAGTTACAGGGAAGTGATCTTCTGCACACTTTGACACACACAGCCATCAAATCAAGACGAATGTCACGGCACCAGACATATTTTATCTATATTTATTGCAACAGCATAAATGGAAATGAGCATGATTTTTTAATGCCGAGGGACAGAATATGGAAACATCTTTCTGGACTACAACAGCTGAGCACAAAATGTCAGGCTAACCTCCAAGTGGCTATGAGTGTCCTTAAATGGTAAACACATTGAACAAATTCACACACTATTTCATATATAACAGAGGGAACAAACCCTATTTTCCCAACCAGCATAGATTTAGTAGGAAACTCCATTTAAAGATGTGTAATATGTGTAATATCCTAACCCTGATGTTGGGAATGTGTGAAGGCAAGAGGAGAAGGGGACAACCGAGGATGAGATGGATAGACAGGGTCATCGAAGCGACCAACATGAATTTGACTGAACTCTGGGAGGCCGTGGAAGACAGGAGGGCCTGGCGTGCTCTGGTCCATGGGGACATGAAGAGTCGGACACGACTAAACGACTAAACAACAATATTGCAGCATCAAGTGTTTTGGGTAGAAAGGGTTCCAAAATGTGAAGCATCCCAAGGAAATCTCTCTCTGTCTAACTTCAGGGATGACCCACATCCTTAGTAACAACATTAACCATTTCCCTCTAAAACAAATTAATGCATTCTGTGCTTTTAGACTGAACGAGCCTGAAAAATGTCTTTCAATAACAGCCCATTATTATAAACCATGTGTGTGCTCAGGAGAAATCACTATGTAGCTGGAGAAAATAATTGACCACAATCTTATGACTGGTTAGTGTTAAACACAGACACTCACATTCAAACCTTTTATTGTATACTTAACGTTCAGTGTTAAATCAGCTGCCTTTATTCTCATCAAGGGAAATAACCTTTTGCAAATAATATATTGCAGTATAATGGGAAAATGTGTATCACTGAACTATAAAAAGGAAACAGAAAGCGATAGGGGAAATGATTCCTTCCAGCTACGTATCTAACATAAATTACAGACCCAAGGTTTCATTTCACAATCTTTAGATAGGTAGGTAGGTAGGTAGGTAGGTAGGTAGGTAGGTAGGTAGGTAGGTAGGTAGGTAGGTAGGTAGGTAGGTAGGTAGGTAGGTAGGTAGGTAGGTAGGTAGGTAGGTATTAATTCCACTTTTCCATATTAGTTCAAGTGGCACAGAGAACCATCATTAAAAGCTCTTCACTTGGACTATTACATCTAGGAATCACTTTCACAGTGCAGTTATATTAGGAATGAAGAGTTTTATTTGGTTTATTTCCAAATAAAGAAGAAATGTAATGTTTCTGTCAGAGGTTTGTGCATCCTAAATCTACAAGGAACTAGAATGCTTTGCATTTTTTTTATTTGTTGTTTTGTTAGTTTTTTGGTCAATAACACCCTTCCCCCCCCTCCAATGATAACATGTCAACAACACGTATTTTAATCATTTTATCTTTTATTGTATTTTAGTTGAATTTTAATTGTTGTAAGCCGCCCAGAGACCTTTGGATAGAGTGGGCAGCATATAAGTTAAATAAAATAAATAAATAAATAAATAAATAAATAAATAAAAAAGCAGCAAGGTAACTCACTGGAAAGTAAGCTGAACCCACACACATTTCCATGCATGTAAATTCCAGTGTCTTTAACCTTCTGTGCCTCAGCTGTATTATTATAATTTCTTTGGCTCTTCTTTTGTTATTATTGTTTGTTAATGAAGTCGTTTCACAGTCATTTTGTTCTGACTGCACAGGGTGACCCTAGACTGCTATTGGGGGTTTCCACAGGATTACCCTTGAAAAGTTAACTTAAGAAAACAAGCAAAATGAGCAGTTGAATGAAAAGAAGATGCTGCTCTGGGACCTTGGACATCATCTTGCACAAATAGTTTCAGTGTATGTCATCCTAGACATTCTTTCTAAAAATGATTTTTTCCCCCCAGCACTGTTCATGAGGCTGTTCGGCTGTAGATTCCAGGCCAGCTTCAGAAGTGTTGCAATATCTGTGACAGACACTTAAGGTAAAAGATGTAAAGAATACTTGTGAAGGTTTTTTTTTTTTTTTTTTGTCCTTGGTGAAAAAGGGTGTCCTCATGTCTGAAGAAAATTGGCCAACTGCTGCAAAATTTTTCATCACAGCATGAGCGAAAAGACCAACATTCCCTCCAACCAACCTCCCAGCAACAGCATTCCGTGGTGTGTGTGTTTTTTATGAACAATGTCTCCTTTGCATTAATGTTTTTGAGATTTTCTCAGCAAAATGCAATTTTAAATGAAAAAAGAAGGCAAAGTTTTTGATGCAAAGGACAAAGTTCCCCGTGAAAAATGGTTTTCACAATTTGTAATTTCTTTGCAAAAAGAAAATGTCCCTCCCACCCCACCCCAAAAAAAACCCTCTTGTAATCTCAAAGTGGAAAAAAAATATTGACTTTCTCTTCTTTCTTACAGAAATGAAACATAGGAAGAGTTGCACTTCCACTGAAAGTTGTGCCTAATATGGGTTTGGAAAATGGATTTTCCCTTTTGTTAGGAATCACCAAATATCTTCAAAGGATGGTTTGTGCATTTTTTAAAAAATGGCAAATTGCATATTTAGCACAAACACACATTTAATGTCAAGATTCAGTCACAAGGGGGGGGATTGCTACATGAATATACACACAATCTTCCAGCCGCCTAGAGTGGTCGAAATGACTAGATAGGCGGGGTATAAATACAATAAATAAATAAAATAATTCAGTGTCCTCAGGGGCACCTTCCAGAGGTATCTAGTCTTTGGATCCAGTCTTTGGTTAGGGAGAAATTTCAGCAGGTAACCTTGAACCAGCTAGTTTGTCCCTTTTCTCTTATCTTGTTCACTATCTCTCCACCTATCTACCTAACAGAGGAGAAAATAAGCAACCTGGGCTCTTTTAAAAGAAGAGGCCGGTGGCACATACTAATGATTCAAAGAAATCATAAACAAAGCATCCAGAGAAGCCGAGCTCTCTTTTCCCAGATAGCATCTTTATGCTGAAGTTTTCCACTTTAGATGCAGATGCCTATTGAGAGCACTTTATGCTGCATAACGGCGGGGGTGACAAAGACGAAAAGCAAGATTCTGGGGGGGTAAAGTGTTCTCTCCATCTTTTAAAGACACACAGAGACACTAATAGCCCAACCTCACCGCAGTATTCTGGTGCCCACAACTTCATCATTAAAGACTTTGGTCACTCAACTACAGGGGTAATTATCACATAAATTAAGGGAGACAGAGAAGGAGGAGAGGGGCATAAAACGAGAAGGCAGTAGACTTGCCTAATGCGGCAAAGAATGGGACTTAATTGTCCTGTAATATTTCCAAGCCTGACACCGGTGATAATCCAAAACTCCAGTGGGATGGCGCTTAAGCTGGAGAGAAGATGCCCGCTAATAAGGTATGATTTACCCCCTGGTATCTCACTTTTATCTGCTGACCTGTCACAATGGAACAGTTCTGAAGATAGATTTCCAGAAATTGGTGATTAGCACAGCAGGGGATGGCTGAAGAGCAAAAAGGATTATTTTTCTGTACACACTTTCTCTCTCTTGCCCTGAAGACTAACCTGCCATTTTGAGGGCAACCAAGGTGGATTAGCAGCAGGTAATTGCACCGGGCTACTCTTGAGCAAAGAGCAGTCTGATAAGACCCCAAATTCAGAGCTTTAGAAAAGGGGTCACACTTGTCTACAGACCAACTGGAAACTGGGAAGGTCGCAACCAAAACAGACGTTTTCAGAACTGCCAAAATTCGTCAAAACAAAACAAAGCACCTTTATCCTGAAAATCTACGTAAGGTGTAGGCTTAAGAGAATTTTATAAAAAATAAACTGAACCAAAACAATGCAGAGTTTCAAAGTCAACTGGCAGAAAAATGTCTAGAAAGAGACTTCAGTTTGTGGTGGAATGTTCTTCAAACTCAGCAAAATTTGCAAATCCACCCAATTGGGCAAAAAATTTTTAAAAAAGGAAAAAAATTGATTAAAGAAGAAACACTAAGTCTCAAAATTTTATCTAAATCAAATGTCTAGATCCGTTCATTAGTATCAGTTAATAGGAACTTTGTACATCAGTGCTGATGTATTGGGTTCACCTAACAACTGGATTCTGGAGGAACTAACAACTGGATACTAGCCAAGAACAGAGGAAAATGCAGGTGGGAACAAAACAAAACCAAAAAGCAGAGGTATTTTCTGCAGTCTTATGCTGAACCCATTTGAGTCAAGTCAGATCCAATACAACATTTCAATTGGGAAACGGAAATCTCTCTGTTTCTCATTGATGATCATTGGGAATAAGGCTAAACGAGATTGTCCAAAACACAGGTGTGTGCACACACATGCGTGCACACACACACACACACAGAGAGAGAGAGAGAGAGAGAGAGAGAGCTTCTACCTTTTAGTTTCGCACACACTTCAATATCGCACAAAAGCAACAGCTCTTCACTGGGAATTCTAGAAGGGGGGAAAATGATAAGCAAAGATTTCCATATTACTGAAACTCGGCTTTAATTGGCTCTTTTTCTTAATACTGCACATCAGTAATTCAAACTTGCTCTGTTTTTATCTCACATGTCTTCGTAAAGGGATATTATATTATAATGCATGGCATGCAGCTTATGGCCTGCCCAGTGTTCTTGCAGAGGGAAAAGACTGTGTTGATGCTCGTAAGGCTCCAGAATGGTGTTCTGGAATTTCGTGAATTGATACGTCTTCCTCTTCCTTGAATGTATCAGGTATATAAATCTAATCTATACCCCTCTCAAAAAGTAGGTTCTATTTTTGGAGCGCTGCTGTAGATGTCTCAGCCCTGCCTTGTTTTATTATCAGGTGCTGACAACCTCCCAAGCCGAAAGGGAGTCTGGGAGCAGGAGGAGGCTATTTCTTCTGCAAACCAGCTGGCCTCGCTGGCAATTTGTTCCAGAATGCAATTAAAAATGTAAGACATCAAACCGGCAAAAGTTAATGGGCATCAATGTTAAAGGTTGAGTCTTTATATAAAAAGATGGAAAACAGGCAAATGAGACAGTATGTTTCAAGTACCTGATCCGTGCAGAAAAAGGAGAGGTGGGGGAGAAGAAATATGAGGGGAAAGGGGGGGAGGGGGTGTTTTTTTTAATACTTAAGCAAACATAATAATGAGGAGGAACAGTCTGTTTCAGCAAGGATCTCCTTCACTCAAAGCTGCATCAAGAGTCTGAGGAACCTGAGATTCTATATATCCCAGTGTCTGATAATAATGCAACCTGTGTGTGTCTAAACACAAGAAAGTCCCACTGGATGATATGATGCTTACATCCAAAAAAGTGAGTCTAGGACTGCACCCTAAATGTGCAAAAAAAATGGATTTTATTTATTTTTGGCCAGGCAGGAAAAGGAGGAAACTATAGAGTCGTCCCATCAACCAAGAAGGCTTTCATGGATGCATCTAACTGAAGGTGCCTCGTGGATGCAGTGGTTAAATTGCAGTCTTGCAGTGAAGACTCTGCTCATGAGTTTTGTTCAATCCCAGGCAGCTGGCTCGAGGAAGAATCAGCTTTTCATCCTTCCGAGGTTGGTAAATTGAGTACCCAGCTCGCTGGGGGCAGGGGCCACTGTGTAGCCCCCATAATTAAATTGTAAACCACTCAGAGAGTGCTTCAATCGCTATGGGGTGGTATGCAAGCACACTTTGTTTCTAAATGAAGGGAGAAATGGGGGGGGGAACCCCAAGTGCAAGAATGAAAAGCAGTTTGGAAGCAAAGTTGGGTTGGGCTGGTGGATGCACTTCTCCCAAATTGAGAGAAAGGAATGGAAGGGAGGGGAGCATGGGAGAAAAGAACAATGATGAGTTCTCACTGTAAATATCATGCTAACTTTTGAATGACTTCGACCATACGGAAAAAGCAGAGTAACAAAAAAGAAAATTAATTCCATGTGCCAAAATGCCCACCAAGGTTTGGCTTTCCTTCCTTCGTTTACCACAGACCCATTTACCATTCTTCCGAGCTCCTGTTTTAATTGCTGGTGATAACTCTTTGGCATCAATACATGGTTTCAGGTGCTTGCTCACTGCCTCTTGATATTTAATCTCTTTGAAGTGCTTGTCAATAAATGTTTCAGCTTTATCCAATTCTCCCATCTATTTATTTTCGGAGGGTCAGGGGGAAAAGAGGAGGATTTATAAAGACTTCGAAGGGCAAGACAGCTTAAGATCCAAAGGGAAACAGACCTACCGCTTCCAACTAGCTCCCCCTCAGATGATACACACTAAATCTCCCATCGTCCCCAAGCAGAACTAGTCTCTGGTTGTGAAGATAATGGGAGTAGTGAACAGATACACTATGTTAGTTTTGATCCAACACATTTAGGGAGCACCGGGTTGATGGAACGATATTATGTATTCTCCGGTTTTAAAACTATACTCTCATCATTCACCGTGATGATGGAACAAGAAGCTTGACATTTAGGGAAAATGGGAATTGAAGTGGAAGGAGACCACTGACTATGAAATATGCTCAAAGTTGTGCAGATGATGATGATGATGGTGGGACAGAAGAATCTTGGTGAGAGAGTCAAATTTCTGAGAAAGATCACAAAAGTGACACGTATGGTTTTTTTTACTGTGGGTTTTGCGATTTGTCTAGCATGAAATCATTTTATTTTTTTTTCACTCTGAAGCTAAGCATGCACACAAGCCTCACTAGACAAGCTAAACTGATCACAAACACACAAATGGTCCATCAAAGCCAATTTCTTTTATTGGCTCACACAACCTCTCACTGGTTCAAGGCAACCCTTACAACATTTTCCAATCATATAAATTTACAGAAGTGCGCAAAAACAAAATATACAACATTTTTCCAGATTCACAAGGGGGAGCCAGTTATTCCCTGTGTCTTTTTTTTAATTTTTATTTGTGTCCTGATTTTGAAATGGGGTGCTGTTATGGGCAGGTCTTGCTCTTTTTTCCCCTTACATATATATATATTTTTTCAATCAGGAAATGTTTAAACTTTAAGACTAGAATATTTAGGTATGTGTAGAAAAAAAATGGACTGTTTGGGACAAAGCCTGATCGTGCAAGCCACTGCTCCATCAAGAAGTAAAAGCTGTCACGTCAGCCTGTGATTTGAAAAGATTTTGAGATTCACAGGATGAGAAACAAGAAGTGAATGTGCTTTGGTACTGGTGAGCAACTTTCTTCAAACTTAAGGCAAGGAGCTAAATAAGCACAAATTCCTTTCATGGCAGCTTAAAACTCTGGAAGCAGCAGGATGGGATGAGAGGTCTAACATACTCAATATTGATGGAGCTAAAGGTGGGTGGATCATTTATCTTTTCCCCCTCCACACTGATTCACTGATTCTTGAATGCTCTAACATTGGAGGCCTTCAAGAGAAAATGAGTCAACCCTCTGTCAGACCTGCTTTGATTTGGATTCCTGCAGTGAGCAGGGGGGTTGGACTTGATGGCCTTAGAGGCCCCTTCCAACTCCATTAGTCTATGATTCTATGATTCATCATAAGCCTTTCTTAGGGTTCTAACATCTTTCCTCTCCTTTTCCTCCCATATTCTGTTGCCCTAGTGGGCCAAACTAGTCATTAATGTGTGATTACCTTAATGCCCATTTCCAGAAACTAATTTGTTTTCTCTTACATAGGGGTATTTTCTCAGAGACATTAGTTTCGACTCTCAGACTTCCAAATCAAACCTACATTTGCCTGGTAATGACCCATTACAACCAAATGAGCATATGAAATGCACCATGGGTAGGAAGGGAAAATCATGTGCAATGACAATCAGTTATCACTATTTACCTGTTGGGAAATCAACACTATAAAAAAAATGACAAATGTATCATTTAGTTTGATCTTGTGCAATAGATCTTGGGCCATAAAGCAGACAGCACAATTGCTGATCCTGTATCACACTCCCAAAAGAACTGATCAGGAAAAGCACGCATGGCTATCTCACTCTTGCTCCATTCAGGCTGATTTATTTACCGTATTTTTTGCTCCATAAGATGCACCTTTCCATAAGACGCACCAATTTTTAGGAGAAGAAAACAGGAAAATATAATCTGTTTTCTTCGTTCCATAAGACGCACAGACTTTCCACCCCCCTGTTTTGTGGGGGAAAAGTGCGTCTTATGGTGCGAAAAATACGGTAATCTGCCTCTTTGTCCCTCTTCCAGTCTTGGATGATACATACCCCATGCCAAGGACTGGAGAGAAAATACCGAATGCGAAAGACCTTCGGATCCTTCTCTTAAGCCACATCCCATCCTGATGAGTCGGTCAAAACTAGACATTAAGTAGAACATCATTCCTAATCATTGTCAGCATCCCATCTGCTAAACTGACAGCAACTTCTTTTAAGACCACTCGTTTCTTTGTCTTATTTCTATCCCACCTTTCATTGTGCGTATCTTCCAATAAATGGCCTTAAGGCATCTTTGAGGAAGAACTCAACTTTCAGTGTTGGTTCTAGTGCTTACCTACCTCCTTGGAATGTACCAGAATGGATAATTGCTGTTAAAGTTTCAGGGGTGTTGGGTTTTTGTGGCTTTTTTTGTTTTTAAACATTCATCCTGAAAAGTTACATTGTGAAGACAAGGACATTTCGCTTCAATCATGCTCTACTTTCCTATTCCTTGAAGTTCATTACTGTCCACAGATCTGTTGAATTTGTCCTTTTGGATTCCTTCTGCTAAGCTAAGACTTTCCAAAGGAGACGTTTAAACAGTAAGTCCCAAAGGACACCCGGGCTAACTCTGAGTTGTGTTTTCAAACTTTCCCCCCCTCATTTAGACGTGAGTAACGTGCTGTACTAAAGACACAGCACTCAGCTCTGCCTACTGAAATGAGGAAACTGGCTGTTTTCCCATTTGGGAATCTGCCTCCTTTCTTTACACTTGAGGCTGGAATCCTACAATACCAGGGCCATAGGATACAGGCGAGGCAGGTCCCTCTGCCCATTTTTCATCCAGCTGTAGGATCATCCACAAACTTTCGGAAATGTAACAATGCAGAAAGTGAGAGTGGGGCATTATTGTGGTGCATTTGGATTTGCAACCAATTAAAAGAATGAGTAGGGGGAGAGGTAGGGATATGTCAGCTCTGACATCTAGGGTTGTAAAACTCTCAGACTGCACATGGGATGATAAAATTGGTCCTCTGCATCAGCCACAGTGAGATGGTCTGTTTTTGTTCAGTCCAATCTTAAAGACAACATGAGCATCTTCTAGAATTCTGCACTTTCCTTTCAAATGCACAGCCCTGGAAAACATGACAATGGTTGCCTTCTTTTCTGAAGCAGCCAAAATGTAGCATTAGACAGGCTGCTTCAGTCTATGTGAATCATCATCATATTCTGGTGGACTGTTTAAACTCCAGTGAACTGTATCATAATCATAACAGACATGCAGAATCTTCCAGCAAGAGTCCTGATCCACACATTAACTTGAGGGCTTGTACACCAGATCATTTAGTAAAAATTAAAGTCACTGAGCAAACACACATAGTGTTAGCTATCAGGTCCTCCAGCCACACTTTGAGAATAACATCTAGCTTGATTCACAAAAGTTGGACCTGGCTCAAGAAATTCAACAGGTTCAATACCATTTATTGGTTGAGAATAGAGATGGGCATGAATCAGAAAATGATGATTCATTTCAATTAGTGATTTATCAAGGTTGATAAATCATGAATAATTGCATTTTCCCCCTGACAAATCAGTGAAGTGGATTATTAATTCAGTTTTGCCTTTAAAACCCTGTAACATCCTCCCCAAACACCCAGAGATACCAAAGTTGAAAAGTTGCTTTTACTGACTCTCCTCTACAATCTGTCTAAGTCTGGTGAGTACTGGGTTTCATACTTCCAAGTTACACATACACAAAGTGGGTCCTGCACAAACTTGGAGGAACTTCAGAGGAAGCTTTTCTGCAATGTTGGTGTCTCTAAGCAACTGGGGGGCATTTTATAGCACAATGAATCAAAAATTGCTTTCAAATCCTTGACTCATATTCATCAGGGGCACTGATTTGTATGAATATGAATTGACCAATTAGCAATTTTTGATGAACTTTGCAATTCTCTTTTTCAATTCACACTCACCTCTAAATGAGAACATTATTTTCCAGGCTCTTGAATAGAATGGAACATCTCTCTCTCTCTCTATCTCTCTCTCTCTCTCTCTCTCTCTCTCACACACACACACACACACACACACACACACACACACAAACCAAACAGGACTATGTGGTGGGAAAACAACAACAAAATGGATATCATAAACAATTGAATAAATGTTAGAAATGCAAAACTTAAGAAGACATGATGGCTACTGTATGCATGTAAGTAAAATATGCATACAAACATTAAAAACTTAAAAGTGGGTGAGGGAAAAAAGGATTAGTATCAGAGAGTAGGAAAGAATCCTTTTGGATAAATCATTAAACGTTGCAATTAATGTAATGAATAGCCAGTCACAACACTGGAGAAGCAGAATGAAAGTCATTCGCCCATAAACATGGAGAAATAGAAATGCAGTCCAGCCAGGCCAAAGGGCCTCAAATCTTTTTTAGTATGACTATTGATCAGTAATAATGAGAACACTATGCAGCTAACAAAGCCATTTGTGATAGGTTAACATCAATGAAAATAACTGAGAAGGTTTTTATAGGCTGTAAGGAGATTCTATTAGAGATAATCACTAACCTATAGATAGAATTGGAATGTCTGTTGACTACCTGGGGATGGAGAAAAATTTGTTTCGTTTGCAAATTTAAGCCAGGTGACCTCATTTCTACAATTTCCTTGCTGTGTTTTATCGCAAAAACACAAAATAATGCATGGAGTGTGACTATAAGTGACCAAATGACTGGTGGAATGACATACATTCCATGTTCACAAAAGCACGTATTTAAGTTTTGCTTCGTTTAATGCAGTGATTGAAAGAGCCCTTCAATGGTGGAGGTGGAGCTACTGTTTTTCAGAAAATTGCAAATACTGTTCAACAATACAATGATATTCTTTCAATGAAACTATTTTGTGGGTACTGGGGAATGCAAAGACGGCACATAATGTACTAAAAAAATTGGTCAAAGGAAGCTCCAGAGTGCATGTTAGAAATCGTTTGAGTTAATAGGGATTGAGTGAGTAAGTAAGTAAGTAAGTAAGTAAGTAAGTAAGTAAGTAAGTAAGTAAGTAAGTAAGTAAGTAAGTAAGTAAGTAAGTAAGTAAGTAAGTAAGTACTGTATTTTTTGCACACTTTCCCCCCACAAAACAGGGGGGTGGAAAGTCTGTGCGTCTTATGGAGCGAAGAAAACAGATTATATTTTCCTGTTTTCTTCTCCTAAAAAAATGGCGCGCCTTATGGAAAGGTGTGTCTTATGGAGCGAAAAATACGGTAAGTAAGTAAGTAAGTAAGTAAGTAAGTAAGTAAGTAAGTAAGTAAGTAAGTAAGTAAGTAAGTAAGTAAGTAAGTAAGTAAGTAAGTAAGTAAGTAAGTAAGTAAATTTATTTGCTTAAAATCTTTGTTCTCAACAGTTTGGACTGTCTCATATATAAATCACAACTGTTTTAGGCCACATCAACATGCATCTTTCCTGCACGTACATGGCTGTTCCTGGTTTATGCAACATTCCAAGGCCTTCATCAGTCCTTGTGTGTTGTGGTCCTACCAAGGACTCCTCTCCTTTATGGCCAAAGAGAAAAGGAGATTCTTCAGTCACTTTACAGGCAGTTTAAGCATCATTAAATAAGCCTGTTCAGATAAGGTCTATAAGCCATCAACAGCATCAGTGATGCGCCATTCCTAGCTACCCAGCTTCTAAAATAAATCCTTTCTTTGCAATGCTGTCAGCCTCTGACCTAAAAGACAGATCTACTTTTTCTTTGGGGCACCTCATCATGGTATCAGTGGTCAAGATGGAGATGGATTCGGAAAGTTGGGCTGATGTTTGGAGAGAGAATAGAGTTGACAGAGCAATAACTTCTCATATCCTGAGATGCCAGGACTGGGAAGCTAAAAACCTCCCCCCAAAAGTTTAGGGGTTCATGCTCATTCTCTGCATTAGAGCCCCAGCAGTGATAATCATCATAGTTTTTTGGTTAAGTAACGAGGGCCTCTTGCATTGTTTATTGGCTATTTTTTAAATGAAGTTAAAACCGGAGGACAGAGAGGGCCCAAGAATATGAAGGGCTCAAAACACATGCCTCCCCCAGGCCTCTGAAAAGGCAGAAGAGAACTTCTGAGCCACTTAATTTTTTTTAAAGAAAAAAATTACGAATTGTGTTGCAAAGGGAACTGTGGCCCACTCTGCAGTAGTATCGTGTGCCTTGGGACTTGTCTCATTTCTTGGAGACTTGGGGCAGTTTAGCGTTTCCCTGAAATTTCAGCTGGCATCCAGAGATTTCACCCTCCTCAAAATGAAATGAAGCCAGAGATGTTTGTGCCCTTAACTGGATGTCAGAGTTCAGAAGGAACAACCTGCCACTGCCTTCCACCCATTTGCCAACTCCGTGTGTTTCCCCCCCCCAAGACTTCCCACCTTCTTAGAGGCACAGCCTTTGACTCTCTTAGTTTAGAGTCCTCTCTATGTCTGATCCGGACGTGCTCTACATGAGTCCCAATTGGCTTCTTTTTGGTTTGAGATTCAGCTCCATAGTGGCAAAACCCTGTGCCTTCAAGAAAGAAACGGATTTCAGAAAATTTTGCTAAACCACTTTTCATTGATTGCAAGTCTCCCAGGACTCTTCCAGACTTCTACACACACACACACATACACACACACACACACACACACACACACCACTGCCCCCATGTGCGGCTTAACCACTAGCGGCACTGACTGACAAGTTCTAATGAGCAGCTAGACAATGCATAGAGGATTCCTGGGTTATAGAAAAATAACCATTCCTTAACAGTGGAGTGCTGAAAAGTTTACAGGTATGGTTGAATGCTTAAGCAGCCTGCTTGTCTCTGAAAAAGTTCTATTTTGACATTTTGAAAAGGAACTAGGGTGATCTGCATATAATTGTTTTTCTTTTTCTTTTCCTTAGAGATATTTCACTCTGTTCCTGAAGGCTAGACCTATCCAGGGAATAACTGGAAAACTTAATTAGTCATATTTTGGGAACTGCTCTTGGCAGACTTCGATAATATCTCTTCAACAACAACAACAACAACAACAACAACAACAACAACAACAACAACAACAACAACAACAACAGAATATGGAAGTATAAGATCTGGGTATCCTTCTCCCAGTGCTAATTCCAGCAACGGGCATCATGTCTCAAGAGTTTTGGATACCAACTTAAAACTATTGCCAATATTTGGTTATTTACCTCTCAAAGTCCAAAAATCAGTGATTTTGTAAACACGCCATCTCACCTACAGATTTTAAGGACCTGCTTCCTATTTTTCGCTTGACCCTTTGGTCCATTCCCAAGCAACAGCAAAGCATACAAATAAGAAGTATAATAATAGCAGCAATAATAACAACATGAATTTAACCCAACTCTGGGAGGAAGTGGAAGACAGGAGGGCCTGGCATGCTCTTGTCCATGGGGTCACGAAGAGTCGGACATGACTAAACGACTAAACAACAAAATAACAACATGAACAGGAACACCAAGGGGAGAAAACGTAATGAAAAATGGTCAGTTTAACCCACTGTGTTTTAAACCAACCTTTTTTAATGGTTCCTCTTCAAAATGCAGACCTTTTTCGAATTAACATGGATAGATGAATTTAATGGTCATTTATTTTCTTCTAAATGACAATCTTATCTGCCTGACTCTATTAACCTGTTTTTAGTAGCTAACTGCAAATGGGTTATTAAAAATTGAAGGTTGTTTTAAAATAAAGTGGGTTAAACCATGACTATTAAACTTATTTATTTAAAGTCAGACTTCCAAGACTTTTGCAATCAAAGTGTGTTGCCGGATGGATGATTTTTTTATTCCCCCCCCCCCCCCTTATTTGGAACGCGAAGGAAACTGTGAATGTTAGGTGGGATTCTTATTAAGAAAAAGTGAGAAATTTCTCTCCCATCCATAACATTTAAGCACCAGCACTGAAATCAGCAATCACTTTTCAAACTGTATTGCAAGCTTGTTTACATAACCATATTGTAAAGGAGACACTAAGACAGGACATATTCAAGAAACAACATGAATCAGGACATTGATCCACATTTCATGAAAACATCTCCATTAGTCTAGATAACTGATTTGCTTTTTTCTTTTCTTTATTCAGTTAGGTAGCTAGTGTCCTGCTTTTCGCCCCCAAAAAGGGACCCAACACATTTTACAAAGCATTTAAAAAGAAGTCTTGAAACAGCTATCCAGATTTTAACTTGTAAGATAACCCTAGAAAAAACTTATCTCTCTTTCTCTCTCTCCGTTACCTGAAAGCCAGGAAGCCTCTTCCTCTCTGTCTGTGTTAAGATATTTGAAACAGAACATACATTCAAGGGTTTAAGGAATCTCTAGATACTTTTATAACACACACTTCTTTATACAGAGAGGAGTCCACATTTATTCAAAACGTTCTATGCATGACAGAGAGCTTCCAGCTTCTTCTAAAGCTCAATGCAGTTGAAAGACTTGATACACTAACCTTTAAAAGTAGCTACCTAGATCTAGGTAAGAGTTATTTTATATATGCTAGCCATATATTTTTGGAGTGTTCTCAACCACAGTAATGTGTTAGTGAGACTGTTAGTTTAAAAAAAAAGATAAATAATTGGCTTACCAATTATTCGAGAATACAATCAAATACAATTCTCGAACAGCCTTTGAGAATGCAATTGGTTTACCCTTTATTACTACTTTTATTCATATTTCATTGGTAAACAGCAAATGAGTTTTTAATCCCCCACTATTATTTAACTGAACTCTACTTTTAGAGTTGTAAAGAAAACACAATCTACATTTAAAAGCACCCAAAAACATACTACCAAACCGAATGAATCTGAAACTTTTCAGCATTGCAATGTTTCTTTTCTCTTTCTTTTCTTTTTTTTTTTAGTGTATCGGTACCACTGCCCCCCCCATTGATTCTTTCTTTCTAGTTTGAAAACATGGATTTATTTCATGAAGAACAACAAGAAAAATTAATTACTAAAGCATCTGAAAATCAACCGTGTTGCATTTCACAACTGGCTTTCCTAATTTTCTTCTTATCCATATTTTATAAACCATTATTTCCACAAGCTGAGGCTTTATAAGAAAAAACACACACACACCCTCCCATTCCTAAACAAAGATCTAGGAATCTGTAGCAGAGTCCAAATACAAAAATATGAACACAGAATATAGCACCTTCCAAACAGTCATTACGTAAAACTTACAAATTCCTCGTCATGCTTATTAATGGCCTTGCAAGTTTATCATATAATTCCCCCATCCCCCCCCCCAAAAAAGATACAAGTTTTATTCCTACACTTAAAATTTTTTATTTCCCATGGCAGAAATAAGGCTAGTTACATATTCTAGACCCCTTTTTGTTCCTGCACTGATTTCATGTTTCAGGTGGATATTCTCCATGATTTATCTGTGGCTTGAGACATTGCTTTCTACCATGTGCTGATGTAAGAACCCCTACCTTTCCGGGGAAGCATTTAGGAGAAGAGAAAGGACTATAGAAATCCTGTTTTATGATATGTGGAAGGAAAAGATCCTAAATGTTTTTCATTTAGTGGAAACCTTCTGATTAACAAGTCTGAATATTGATCTGTAGAGTAGATTGAACATCAGTAACGCAGCAGAGAGTCAGCGCAGTGTATGGATGAGAGTGTCAGGCTAGGAGTCAGGGGAGATGGGTTCAAAATCCCTGCACACCCATCAGTCCTTCTACGAGGTTAGTACTTTATGTTGACTGGTGGTGGCTTTCCCTGGTTCCAGACATACATTTTTCTCAGTTCAGTCTCTGTCTAATGACACCATAAGGGCAAAGCTGGAACCAACTGCTTACAAACCATGTCCTCTAACACAGAGCCACAGCAGTATGAATAAACAACTACATTCAAATATGCGTTCATGCTGTCAACACTCCAACACAAAGGTGTTCTTGGACATAATGAATAATAATAATAATAATTTATTGTCATTGTAAGTATATACACATACAACGAAATTCACAGACACCCAGAGACCAGACACATGCACACACATAAAATTCCCAAACACTCCCCACCCACTAAAAGTCCCCCACTAAAAATACAAACATCTACACCGCAGGCCAAGTTACACAGTCCAACTAATTATTCACTACTGGTGGTCTTTAAGCTCATTATTAATTGCAATTATAGCTCTGGGATAAAAACTATTGAGAAAACGTGTGGTCCGAGTCTTAATTGTTCTATATCTTCTGCCAGATGGTAACAGTTCAAAAAAGTTATAAGCAGGATGGGAAGAGTCTCTCAGGATGCTATGTGATTTCCTTAGACAGCGGGATGTGAAGATGTCATCCAGGGTTGGTAGCTGGAGCCCGATGATATTCTGGGCAATTTTAATGGTTCTCTGTAGAGCTTTTTTGTCCGCTACAGAGCTACTCCCAAACCATGCCAGAATGCCATAGGTTAGGACACTCTCAATGGTGCTACGATAGTATGACAGAAGCAAATGCTGAGATAAATTTAACTTGCCGAGCATTCTCAGGAAATACAGCCTCTTCTGTGCCTTCTTCATTAGCATGTTGGCATTTATAGTCCATGAGAGGTCCTCTGAGATGTAAGTACCCAGAAATTTAAAACTACCAACTCTCTCCACTTCCTCACCGTTTATGTACAGTGGTAAATGTACATATCTCTTCCTCCTAAAATCAATTATGAGTTCTTTAGTTTTTTTGATGTTAAGTGTGAGATGATTTTCTTTACACCAAAGTATCAACCTCTTTCAGTTGCAGCCTCTTTCAATTAAACAACTAAAAAGCCATAATTCACTATTAGAAAGGCAATTAAAACATTTTTTTCCATTTCCTCATACAGTAATGCATCTGAGTCAAAAAGAGCAAGTGTGACCTTAAATTATGACTTCATTGATTTAAAAAATTGTCTTCATTGATCAAAGCCACAAACAGACACTTTTGTTTAATCAGTCAATCCACAGGAGGAATTAAACAGTTGTTACAGTTGTTGCAGTCCAATGTCTCAATTATCTTCAGCAAAGCCTCTGAAGGCTCTTCCAGATGGGGAAAACATCTCCTGGTTTGTCATGGGAGAGCACAGGTTTTACTGGAATTCCTGCCCACACTTGTATTTTAAAAGGGAACCTCTTTACAAACTGTTCTTCCCACTCTGTCTTCCAGGAAAATGCAGATTGAAGCCCCTTGTTTGCACTTCTCTTCTAGAATTGTGTATGTGTGTGTGTTTCTTGTGCTAATTGATTGCAAATTTAAATTCTCCTGGGCAAGATGCTATAATTGTGAATGCAATGGAATGGGAATTCCCCTACTGCTTACACCCCACCTCCACTGAAACAATTCAATTACATGTCTTCAAGTCAAATTCTGACTTACAGTGTTCCTTTCTGAAGTTTTCTAGGTAGACTGTATTCAGAAGGATTTTCTTCAATACAATTTTGACCCTTATGCCTTGGGCTGTTCTCCTCTGCTGTTCAAAAACGGGTCAACACCATATACTTATGACCACATATGCTGCACTATAACGATATATACTTATGATTAGGGATAGGATTTATTTGACATATCATTCCCCACCCCCACCCCCTGCAACCTACGTTTCAGTTTATGGGTGGGCTTGAACATGTTTATGAGTAATCTGGTGGGAAAGGCCAGATTACTTATAAATAAATATGTTTGGACTTGCTTATCGGTTCAAATGTAGAGAAAATGTGAAATGTCATAGAAATCCTTCCCTACCTATGTTGCATCTTTCCTACATTAGCCCTATAGAGATAAAAATCTAGATTAATGCATTATTCATCAATTCAGGACATTTGCCCAGAGACTGCCCATTTTTATTTCTCCAATAAAAGGTTGCAAGAGAAAATTTTCAATTTGTATTTCTAGTCAAAGGGATGGAAACTACCCATATGTCAAATATATGGCCTGTGTGTTTTATGAAGCATGCCCATTAAATTCCTTGTTTTCATTGTTTTAGGCTGCTTCTTTTGACTCCTCAGGGAGGTATTTTCAAACCCCATGCCATTCCCCAGCATGAGAAAGAGACAAGCTTGTTTTTGCTCAATGTTTGCAATTTGCACAATACTCCTGTGCAAAAATAGCCTTATAAAGCTAATGGCATCTGGGAATGCATGGGTGTGCACATGAGTGTGTGTTGGACAAGAGGACAGAGTGATGAATGGAAAGATGCAGAAGACACATCTGCTTCTATCATAACAAGGCAGTGACTGCCACGGTTTTGCACAATTGTCAGTATTTGCTCAAAATTCATTCTCACACATCGAACTTTCATTAAGACTGACAGAAAGGCTCATTCTTTCTCAGACAAAAAGGTGGAAAAAAGGGGTCTTTTAAAAAAAAGACAACTGAGGATTTACAATCCTCTTTCTGACCAAATACCATGGCTTATCACTGCATCGGGAACCACATGGAAGTCCTAATGAGTTGTTACATCTCCGCACGCTTCTGCCCATTCATTATTTGCAACTGTAAGAAAGCAGTGAATGTTCTCAAAAGAAAAGAAAAGAGAAACCTAGCTATTTGTGCCAAAGCAATCTTTGCATCCTTGGTTCCTTGCGGTCCAAGAGACTGGGAAATATATAGAAGGTCGGTGGTAAGGTCACTTGATGGAACTCTCCCGCTGGGGATGTAAGAAAATAGCAAGGTTTACATCTGGAGGAACAGGAGCTGGCCTCTCTCTCTCTCTCTCTCTCTCTCTCTCTCTCTCTCTCTTTCTCTCTGCTTCCCACCCATGTCCCTTTCGTTTGACCCCCAAAATCAGGCAAAACAGGAAATGAAATACGTTTAATCTGCTGTTGGGGAAACAGCTTGTGCACAACCAGGTGGACCATAAGGATTGGAAATCAATAGCTCAGAGCCATTTGTTCCTGATCAAAGCATGATTTGAGGAGAATGTCAAAGCAATCCCTTTTCAAGGCACGAAGCCAATTTATTATATTTTATTTTCCACCAGGTCATTTAACCGTGTGAGGTGACCCCTACCATTTGTTGAAAATCAAATATTTCTACTAGACTGATTTTCTTCTTCTTCTTCTCCTCTCTTCTGATGTGGTGCTGGGAAGCTTTGATCCTCTGGGGCTCAGGGTGAAGCAAAGGAACAACTTTTAACAGAGAAGTTAAGGAGAAGAAAAACAACCGCCGGGCGGAGGGGGAACCGGCCTCTCTGTCCTGATGCTCACGCACGCATAGCTGCACAAAAGGCAGGATGGAGGAAGGAAATGCCTCCAAAGCTGAAAAGGGGGTAGCTGTCCCCCAGCTGGAGCCAAAGCCAGTGTATCGGCCTAAGAAATGGCCTTTTCTGGCAGTGCTTGGCCACTTGCTCCTTGAGTATGCCGTTAAAACGCGTCAGCATGCCATCTGTTAAAGAGTGCCCTGCTGAGGGCTATGGACTGGCTTGTACTTGAGGGAGAGCGGTAGTATTTAATCAATCTGTTTGGAATTACTTTATATGATTAGCATGTAATGATTCAGGTAGGTCGTGGCCACAGACAGCTTCTTTATTAGTCCATTAGACAGCTGCAAGAGCACACCGGCCCCATAAAATAAAGAAGAGCTGTTGTGCTTTGGGGGGAAATGACTCGACACACAGCGATGGAGACACACACCACAGCAGGCGCAATGTAATGAGCGCTACAAAGAGACCGACCGCGAGGGAGTTGGTTTCGGCAGGTTAAACAAAACTCCCCCCCCCCCCAGCAAATGGACAAAGTAAAAACTGCGGCATGAGTGCTGACCTTGAATTCTCTGGTTACTAATGTTCATGCCATTTTGGAATTTTTATTTTTAAAGAGCCTCGTGGCACAGTGGTTAAACTGCTGTCTTGCAGCCAAAACTCAGCTCAAGACCCAGGGTTCAATCCCAGGTAGCCGGCTCAAGGTTCACTCAGCCTTCCATCCTTCCGAGGTTGTTAAAAGTTGTATCCAGGTCACGGGGAGGTGGGATGTGTAGCCTGCATAAATTAACTTATAAACCACCCAGAGAGTGCTTTAAGTGATACGGGTCAGCATATAAGCAACAAACTTTCCTTTGCCTCCCCCCCCTTTTTTCTTTTTTCTTTTTTCTTTTTTTTGCTTTATGGGGGAGAAACAACTGAATAGGGGAAGATCAGAAGATTTGAAATCTCATGTGAGACAGCTGACTTACTGCAGAGACCTGGGTCTGAAGTTCTCACAGTGATTCTGGGGGACTTCGGTCCAGTCCTTGTCTCTACACCTTCAAGAGTTTCCACAAATTCCAGTTTGAAGAATGGAAGGAAACCAATGAAATAATTAGTTCTGTGTTTGTATGTGTGCATGAGAGGAAGTACAGAATGAGATACTCAGAGACTGACAGAAGAGGAGGTACCGTGTCAGAGATGAGGGGCAATTGTGCAGGGTTGGCAGCTATCCCAATGATTTTTTGGAGGGATGTAGTCAAGTGGATTGTCCAGAGTTTAAAAAAAAAAAGATCTCCAATATGCAAAAAACAGAATGAGCAGACTTGCTGAGATGTCAGGATATCCACAATTTGCACAAAACTGCTGTTTCCCTTTGTGAAGAAAAGCACACATTCTTCAAGCAGAGGACTGCCTTACTTAAAAAAAACACAAAGAACCCATCCAGTGCTTCTAATTTTTTTTTTTTTAAAAAAAACTGCAACAAGCAGGGAACTGTTGCAATTCAGCGATGCAGTTTGTGCAGTCTTTATGCATTTTTGTACGATATATTCCTTGTGAAACGTGAAAATTCTTATTTAGGACTAAAACAAAAATAGTAACTGTCCTGCAGATCTTACCACTACCACCATTGTTGTTGTTGTTGTTGTTTTATTTTTCGTGCATGAAAAATATAAACAAGCAGTCATGCTAGTTCCTGGGTCTCCAGCTGCTCCTTACTCTTTAACTTTGGTTTAGATAGGAGAGCCCTCCCACCGAGGACTGTTCCCCCCCCAAAGATTCACTCTAAACAGATGTGTGTGTGTTCAAGTACGACATGCACAAGAGACTCTAAACAAGTTAAATGACATAATATGTTTTCGCTCGTCTAAGAAAATAGACTGTAAGATCACAGACACATTCACGGAGCATGATGTGTTATTCTCACAAGGAAGCAGATACTGGATTGCAAAATTATAACATGGACAGGGAGTGCCTACAAAAAGAAGCTGAACAAAATCTGTTTTTATTTACAGAAACTCGTCTCAGCATATCATGATGTAAGAAGCCAACTTTGGTTTCAAAGTTAACTGAATACATAAACATATGCATTCCAGGTGGGTGGTGGTTCTTTTTTAATCCATCCGTCAAAGAGATTAGCTGCTCCCTACCTAAAATGCACTTCTTAACAGAGGAATACAATAAACCATCCTGTAAACCTCGAATGTGCTACTACATGTGTAGGCCATGTCATGGGTGAACAGGGCAAAATGCCCAGCCATATGGTGGACTCCAGAGCCAACTCATCTACATATTCCGTTACCAAGCAACATGCTGGACATCAGCTCAGTTAAATAATAATGATCCCTCAGCCCTTAAAAAAATTATTGATATTCACAAATGCCAGTCAGGTTACAGTCAGAAGGAGAACATTCAATACCAATCATGCAAAGAATCTTGGCATCATTTAAACTCTTCTTCCTTTTGCACAATCCAAGCATATAGGTTGCTTCGTACATTTCTGGTGATTTCCCCTCTAAGTTTGCAAATGCAGATGTTGAAATGGATCAATCATAGATAAACTGTGTGGCTTATTTGTGTTGTCGTGCTAATTAGCTCAGGGACTCCTGTCTCCCACAAGTTGGAAACCTTTCCACCACCTTTGCCTTGCTTGATGACAAAATTCCTCACTTCCCATTTTTCCTCCTTCTTGTCTAACTGCCACGGAGCTGGTCCGTGACAGATGGGATGGCGTGTAGCAGAGAGCAAAGACTGAGAAGTTTGCAGGCGCATTTGGTAACAAAGGAAATAGATTTGTGAGGTGCTCTGAAGACAAATAACCTCTACCCTATAGCATAACCAAAACAATTATTATTTTTTTCTCTACAAATGCAAAATGCATTTTTCATGTGGCTCAGACAAGAATTAAGTGCAAAGCATCTCTTCAGATAAATGAGATTTGTCTGCCTCAATGGTTTTTCAGATCATGTTCTGGGGAACCCTGGAGTTTTCTCAAAAAGCTTATAAAGTACCCCAGCTAGGCTGGTGAAAATCAGAGCAAAAGAGATGTGTTACAAGCAATAACCAGTAAGCGACTATGCATCAATTTTTGGTGCAATGAGAGGCTAGGGGAATTCTAAAGGGATGGGCAAGTCATGACTATTAAGTTGTTGCTAAATATTTTCCATGTGGCAATTAATGTTATCTTGGAGGGGAAATAATTTTTTGGGGGGTGGAGAATTGGGGAGACAGTGTCCTGTTGGGTTTTGGCACAGGGGAAATCCTACCAGAGTATTTAATGCAAGTTTGCACTTTTTTGCACAAACACTGCCATTGTGCAGTGAAGGTTTGCTTCATGGATGTCGGTGAGGAAAGCTAGTGTAAGCGACATGGTCTCACATTCCACTCACTAGAAGCTGTACAGAACCCTGGGTAACATTTTCTGGTTTTATACTTTATTTTGGAAAAAGGAAGAAAAAGTAATGAGTGAAGCAAAAAAGTGAATAGAAACCTGAATGCACTTCTTGTGGAAAGCTGCTGAAATAATTCAGGACCGGCAGGAAATTAGGCTGATTTCCAACCAGTTCCCTCTTGTCACAGGTTCCCTGTGACATTCAGCATGTTCCCCTCGTATTAAGAGAAACACAGTGAATGTCAAAATTAAAAAGAAACAATAATTCAGTTTTTAAAAAAACTTTGTAAACACCAGACATTTCCCCTCCTTCCCTGCAAAAAATAAAAAATAAAAAATCTATTAGCTATGAAGGCAAGACGACTTTTCTCCATCTTTGATTGCAAAGCCTTGTGGCCACTTCTGAAACTAGACTCAACAGTCAATGCAATCTGTAAAATGGAGGGCAAGGTGGGGCTGAAGAAGAACATAGAAAACACTTGGCCGCTCAATGCATAGAGCGTTTTGGATCTAGAAACACCAGAAGTTACCTTCATCCATCAAGGCTGATGCCAACAAACTGTTTTCTACCATCAACGCAGACAGCATTTTGTATCTAGAGTTTTTGGAAGTTGCCTTCTACTGCCATCTATCACCTATCCTCTTCAACCAGCCATCTATCAAGAACGTGTCTTCTACCAACAATTGCATGGGGCATCTCTAATCTAAAAATACTGGTAAATTGCCTTCTATACTAACTCAGCCCATTGTTTCACAGAGTTCAGTGTCATCCGTGTTTGTTAGCAATAGCTGACCAGAGATTCAGAAAGGAGTCTTCTTTTTCAGTCTTGCATGGAGGTGCCAGAGACCAAAGGTTTTACACATGAAATGTGCTCTGTAATGTCAGAAAGCAAGGTGAATCCACCCTAGTTTTAGCCACCGTCTAAGGAGCTATTCAAGGTGCTGAATATGTTTTGAAGACTGGAGTGGTGTCATGGACAGATGATGTAAAAAGGTAGAGTAAAACTCAAGAATTGATTTACTGCTGCACTGAAATCAGAACCAGTAGGCCTCGCTGCTCTCTACTATTTAACCTAAAGAAGGCACTGCAGTTATCACCAAGTTGCAAACCTTAGGCACCCTAATTTATTTAGAAAACCTTAAGTGGCTTATACCTTTATTTACTGGAATCCACACAAGTCCTGTTTCAGAATGGTTGAACAATAATAACTCGCTCTGGTGAATCGAACAAACAAATATGGCTCAGCAAATCACTACCAGCTCGCTGTGTGGAAGACAATGCATTCTGAAATACACATGCTTAACCTGAAGTTATTGTACTGCATATAATAATGTGAACTTCGGAGTAAAAGAGGGTAATGGAAAAACTACAAATTGGTACAATCCAAAATGTCCATGAATTAATTCATTTTATACATCTAAAATACCAGGACTACAGAGGATACTGGCTATTATATCTGCAGGGGAAAGATTCTATATTCCCCAGAGAAGAATACACAGAGAAGTTGGAATCACTAAAGAAAAATGGAGAAATGTGCAAATAACCCATTGAGTAACACCATTTTCCCTTATAATAAATCTTCCATTGCAATTACTTCATTGCATACAATTTAAAGCACAATGCTAGAGCAGAAGAGCAGTGCATGCTAATATGGAAAGCAGTGGGCACCAAAAGGAGCAGATAAACTTACAGAACGAATACTCTTCTCCAGAAAACTGTAGGTTCCACTTATATGGGGTTTCTGTGCAGTTTCCTAAAAATAAAACATAGAATACATTGTTATTTTCTCCCCATAGCATTGCGTAAAGATGGAGGGGAAATACACTTGAGTTCCAATTTTTTTAATAAGAATTTACTGTCCTTCACAAAAATCATTCACCTTTGGAATGCAAGGAATTTGAGATTCAAACACATGCGCACACACACACACACACACACACCACAACAAAACAAAAATCCACAACAGACTGTCAAAGAAATGGCCATCTGAAGATCTAGGCCTCATGTTCTCAAGTCTTAAAGGTCCAAGTTGGAACCCCTACCTACTTATCCATATGAGTTCAGAAATTATGGTTCCCGTCTCTTTCTCTGAGAGGATCCTCATATTTAACACTTGAGTGGTGAAGTAAATACAAACTTCTCCTGTCCATGGTGACACAGTGGTCCCTATTAAAACTGGCTTCTGCACTGGGGGGGGGGGGAGGGAGAGGATAATTTCAGCTCAAGATACTTTTTTTAAAAAAATTATTATTATTCAATATAAACTTAAATAATTTCCCCAAATTTACCATTTTCTTCATATTTAAGATGTGAAAAATGGCTTTTTGCGAAAAGTACATACAATGTGGAAGACATGGGTTCTTGAGCAGGACCTTTACCCTTTGAGAAAGATATGGAACAAGATTGATTCGTTTTTTCTGAATTTTGCAGAGGCGAGTCTTTGAACCAGGATGTCCAATTTTTTGTAACACACAACATTGGGTGCTCCCTCCACCTCCTGCTGTCAGTTAGTTCTGAAAGCTTCCCATTCCCAATACTTAAAAAATGAACTAAAGTATTTGTTGCTGAACTTTGTGGTACAATTCTCATCTTTAAAAATGCACCGAATGGCATATTTTAGCATAAAATGTGTAAAAAAATTAGTTATGTGCCCCATTTGCTTCTGTTACTAAGTTTCTATTTGCTGTAATCAAGATACAGGCAATTTTAATCCTTAACTTATTGCGGCAAATTTTTTTCCTTGTATACATTAGATAGATAGATAGATAGATAGATAGATAGATAGATAGATAGATAGATAGATAGATAGATAGATAGATAGATAGATAGATAGATAGATAGATAGATAGACAGACAGACAGACAGACAGACAGACAGACAGACAGACAGACAGACAGACAGACAGACAGACAGATAGATAGATAGATAGATAGATAGATAGATAGATAGATAGATAGATAGATAGATAGATAGATAGATAGATAGATAGATAGATAGATAGATATGTCTTGACTCCGAAGGGGTTGGACTTCATGACCTTAGGGGTGCCTTCACAGTGCTATGAGTCTATGAGTTTTGCAGACTCAGTAACCATGACAATAAATACCATGTATATACAAAAGTGTGTGTTTTCAGAAAAAATGACTATAAAAAGGCATAGTAAGGTAAGTCATCACATGAGAATCATAGAGTTTGAAAGACTGATGAGGGAGCAGGATGGAATAGATGTAGGAAGGAATGCAAGCGAATCCAGATCCATCTATCCCTAAAAATGAATGGTTTTACAACTCAGTTCAGTTTTTCCTCAAGCAAGATTACACAACATCCGTCTTCATGATCAAGGTCATCAGAGTGAAAATTCAAAACCACTGAGGCACGACGGGAAATTCTCCATTTTTCCTCTTTCTCTCCCTCCCTCTCTTCTGAAACTCACAGGTGTCAAAGAACAGCGCTCAGCGGAGCAGCAGATTCAGGCTCAGATTCAGAAGTGTGTTTCCTCTAGAGTAGAGGTTCCCAACCTTGGGTCCCCAGGTGTTCTTGGACTAAAACTCCCAGAAGCCTTCCATCAGTAGCTGAGCTGGCTGGGACTTCTGGGAGTTGTAGTCCAAGAACATCTGGGCACCCAAGTTGGGAACCATTGCTCTAGATCCCGCTGCTTCCACCAGAACAGATAAGAACCTTTGCCTCCCGGAGCTTTCCATGGTCCTGAAACATCTTCTCGGAACAGATTTAGGGAGCCATGGTGGCTGCCTTTTGGTGAGGAAGGAAATTTAATGTGCTACAGGAAACTAAAGTCCACTAAAGTCTAGATCCACCAGCCCCAGAAGCTTCTTCTACAGTGTTGCCTCGCAAGATGATGTTAATTCGTTCTGCGAAAATCGCTGTCTTGTGAAAACATCATCTTGCGAAACGAAAAAGCCCATTGAAATGCATTGAAACTGGTTCAATGCATTCCAATGGGCTGAAAACTCACCATCCAGCGAAGATCCTCCATAGGAGCGGCCATTTTCGGTGCCTGTAAAGCGGGGAATCCGTCCTGAAAACACAGCGGGGAGCCATTTTGCACAGCGGGTGGTCATTTCAGAACTGCCGATCAGCTGTTTCAAAATCATCGTTTAGCAAAAAATCGGTTCCCGAAACAGGGAACTCATCATCGTTAAGCAAATTTTCCCCATAGGAACTTTGTCAAGCGGTTTCATAATTTAACGAGGCAATCGTTAAGTGAGGCACCACTGTATCTCGGTCTTTGAACTGGAAGGCAGGGGACTTTAATAGGATATACCATTCCCCCCTTCTTTTCATTGTGTCAGAAGTAAGTTTGCACCAATGGAGATTTCACAGCTCCAAATGGGCGATGATGGGAGGCTCAGAAGATTTAATACTAATTAGATGTCAAAGCCGGATGCAGAATTAACTCCATCACATTTAATCTGTCTGCTTATAAAAGCAGTCCAATTTTAAATAGCTCCAAACAGTCAGCTGGTCACTTGAAGCCCCAGTTCCTAGAAACAATTAGACAATGTTATCAGCAGCTGAAAGTTGAATTATCCTCTCTTTATAGAAAAGGATGTGGTGGGGAGGGAGGAGGAATTGTGAGCAGGGCTATAATTAGGCAAAATGGAATATTACCTCTATTCCGAGGCTTCGTTTTTGTTGTTATTTGGCCTCCGTTTAATTTCCTGTCAGGCTTACAAGATATTTCTAATGTTTGGGCTGCAGAATAACTTCTGATTAAAAATAATCTTCCCAATTACAGTTCAGCATGAGCCCCGGGCACCACATGTCCCTCGCACTAACCTCTGAGCCTCCGATGGCGGTAATTGTGTCTGGAGCAGCCCCTACCCGTAAATGAAAACCCAGGGGGCCGATTCAGGCAACCTGCTTCTGGAGCTGGCATCCCCTCCCCTCCCCGGTATCTCTTAATTTACACCGTCTGTCAAAAAGAGGCACCTTCCTCTGTAATGAAAAGAAATCCTCAGAAGCAGTGGGTCAAATGAGCAAGGGGGAAAAAATTATGTTGGCAAGGAAGGGAGGCTGGCATGGAAGAAGGACGAAAGAGATGGGACAAGAATAAAAGAGTTTATATTTAAATGTGCTACAGATGCAAGGATGTTGAAAGGCTATCTTGGCACGTTTCTTGATAATTCCAGTTGCTTCCAAACAAATAGGAAGAACTGTTAACGACTTTTTCAGGCAATAATTTTTTCTTCCCTCCCCCTTTCCCCCCCACCCATTAAAGCCTGATTTAAATCTAAGAGTTCAAAGCCTAAGAGCAGCTTGCAAAAAAGAAACAAAAAGAAGATGCAAGCTTAAGTCACGTCTTTTTCTTATTTCTCTTTCTACAGCCAACTCAAATGACGAAGAGAAATAGCAGCAGCAACAACTAACGCTGCAGAAGAACCTGGCTATATTTGGGAAAGGCAAGCTCACCTATTTCCCTTCTTGCAATCTAGTAAATGAGCCAATGGCACATTAAACTCCTCTTCCAAGTTCCCTGTACCTCATCTGGCAAGCATGACCCTCTTCAGTCTCCTCCTCACTAGGGCATGTCCATCTGAAGGTTTTCAAAACATAAGAAGCGAGGAGACAAAAAAGTCTCTCTACGTTTGTGTGCAGTCTGGCCAGGCCCATTTTCTCCTTCCATCCACAGAGCTGGTGAACCGTATAACCGCCGGAGAGCTCAGTGGCTTAGGCCTCTTGCTGGGGAGTCAAAAAATGGGAGTTCAATTCCTCGCTCTGCCTCCTTGACACTTAAACCTCTTTTGGTGTGTAAAAAGTTATAAGCCCCATTTGGAAATGCACACTTATACTATAACATGCAATTCTTCTTCTCTCCTCCCCCCCCCCTTTAAAAACACCCCTCCCTGAATCTTGACATGTCTTCCGAGGGCTGCATGGCTCTCTGGCTGATGCGCATCACACAAAAGCAAAAAAACAAGGAAGCAAAACACAAGTGCATTGTCTTCACAATTGAACTGTTCAAAGTATCATGGAACTTAGGTCTTATTAAAACACTTTTTAAAGGAGAATATTCATGCATAGAAAGCAGCACTCTTATCCCACCCCCTCCTTATAAGCAGAGGGCAGTAACTTTGAAGAACTGCCCTATCTGGGGTGTCCTATTAGGGACAGGGTGGCGCTGCGGGCTAAACCGCAGAAGCCTGTGCTGCAGGGTCAGAAGACCAAGCAGTCGTAAGATCGAATCCACGCGACGGAGTGAGCGCCCGTCGCTTGTCCCAACCTAGCGGTTCGAAAGCATGCAAATGCAAGTAGATAAATAGGGACCACCTCGGTGGGAAGGTAACAGCGTTCCGTGTCTAAGTCGCACTGGCCATGTGACCACGGAAGATTGTCTTCGGACAAAAATGCTGGCTCTATGGCTTGGAGACGGGGATGAGCATCGCCCCCTAGAGTCAAACACGACTGGACAAAAAATGTCAAGGGGAACCTTTACCTTTACCTTTAACCCCCATAGGGAGGCCTCATAGATAGTGGAGGCCAGTCCTGTTCAGACTCACGGCTGTTTACATGTTTTTTTTTTTTTAAGTGTGCTGCTTATATACCTCCCCGTAGCACTTAAAGCACTCTCTGGGTGATTTACAATTGAACCTGGGTCATGAGCAGAGTTTTGGCTGCAGTCCTGCGGTTTAATCACTAAATTGCAAAACTGCATGTAGGACGGTGGTCAAAGTAATGACAGAGGAACAGAGATGAAATATTCTTATTTCCGCAAATATGTCTTCCCCTCACTGGTTAAAACCTGAATGAGACTTTAGTTGGAATAAACAAAATGAGCAAAGTAAAATGCACCCACATCTCTATCCTGTCAGCAAATCTTGCAGAACTCAATAAAGGTAATAACGTGATTAAATTATTCACATAACTCAGAGGTTCAGTCTCCTGGTTCTGAAATTTTAATAATCTCTAGGGTCATCTAGAAGTATTGTGTCTATGTGTACACAACTGCAAAAGTAAAACACTTTAAAAAGGAGAGAAGCGTTACTTTCTAACTAGCTTTCAATTTAGCGCTATTATGTGTCAGAAATATGGCAAAGATAAGCTTTAGAAAGTAACAATTGTTTTGTTCATCCATCAGTGCTTTATATCAACCCCTATTTTTCAGTGCAACATTTCTTTCCCATTTCTATTATCAAGATTAATAACCCAACAATGCACAAAAGCATAAACTGGATGAGGAATGGTGGGGGAGACTATGATTTACTTCCTCTGATTACAGTTTTATTTACACTGCTGAAAATGTTCTATTTTTCTGCTTTGTAATTCAGCACTTTCCCCCATAAAGGAACATTAAAGCAAATCACCCCTTCTGTTTAACTATTACATGCTGAACTGTGCTAACCTTGCATAAGAAGCACAAGCCCTCAAAATGTGCATACAAATTTAAATTGCAAATGAAAATGGTAAGTCAACACTATCTGCACAATCACATACACGTTTAATATCATACATGCATAGAACAGAATGTATTATAAATGTCTGTGATGCACGCATATTGATCATAGCAGTTTAATAGCAGGACATGGCAGGATGGCTACCTCCAACATGGACTGGTTATTTCAATAGTCATATTATTATACAGGGATGTTGGCCATAATCTGTGGTGGATCTAACACAGCAGCAAGAAACAACTCTGAGATATGCCCTACCATGATGGCCAAGAAGATAATGGATTGACACTTTAAGGACAAACCAGAGCCATTGGCAAATCCCGCTTCTGAAGCCCACCTGGTCAACCACAGAGATGCCAGTGGCAACTAAGCATTACTGATGATACAGTGATATACCCTTGAGGCAGTCTAGTTTCTGAAATACAATCTTGCATGCACCTCCTTTAACGATGGGTGCCTGTGCCACCTCTTACTTCTCCCTTTTCTTAGCAGCTTTTCCTCTCTTTTTTTTCCTTTGTGAAGACAGAGGTGCAGAGATGCAGCTCAACAATATATATTTGAAAGAAAGAATCCAAGAAATGAAAGGGCAAAAAAAATATATATTCTGCCTCTTGTAACCAAGAAACATCTAGAGCAGGGGGTCCCAACCTGGGGTATGTGTACCTCCAGGGGTATGAATCAGGACTCCAAGGGTACATGAAAAATAAACTTAAATAATGGCGGGGAAAGGCACATGGATCCACAATGTGAAGTCACATGAAAAAGAAAGTACACCTTCTTTGAATTCTATCATTTTTAAGTATCATGACATAATAAAAACTGTTTGGTCCTGAGCAGGTCCAGAAATTAGTTAAAGACAACTGCAAATGGACAACAACACATCACACATATTAAACCATGTCGTAATTTATGTTACAAATAAATGAAGCCAACATGGAGAAGCCTGCTCCTTTCCTTTCAACAACAGTTTGTATGGGACAAAAAAAAATCCTTACTGATTTTAACCCTTTTGCTGGCATGCTTGTACGATGAGGAAGTGGCTTGAAGACGTGAGGGTGGATTCCCCCACCCCACCCCCTGCCCCTAATAATATGAAGGGTACAACAGATGGAAATAGGCTGCCAAGGGTTACACAAGTGAAAAAAGGTTGGGAAGACTGAGTTTAGAGTGATCTTTTTTTCCCTTTCCAAGAAAGAGTTAGACTGAGGAGATCTCCCTATGCTTTTCTCCGCAATGACAACAAAAAAAGGGAATAACTAAATTCCAACCTTTTCAACCTGTACATGATTTTCGAGGGCAAAACAAGTGTCTCAGAGTGTCATCCAAACTGGCCAACATGGCTGAGGATCACCTGGGCTGATATTAATTCGGGAGAGGCCACGCTGAATCGAACCCTTCTCAACCTAGGAAACTGAAAAATAACTAGGTCTGCCCTCAACCAGTCTCTCTGACCTGTACCTTTAGGAAAGGTGCCTAATAGATCCTAACATGAGGAGTGAACTTCCTAAGTTTCAGATAGATACAATCAGAATTCTCCACATTAGGCAATACATATCTTTATACGATCTAAAGTAGGATTAGTCAAAGACCTGTAGAAACATCCTTTATTTTAATTTAGCTATTTTCAAAGGCAATATGAGTATTGCAGATTTTTTCCCCCCATCCAGACTGTTCCTAGGCAGAGCAGATGCATGGTTATTAAGCTAGTGCCTACAGGAATTTTAATTACCATCTATTTTCATCTTTTCTTTTCTTTCTTTTTTTTTAATAATAAAAAAAATAGTAACAGTCAATGGAATTATTCTCTTCCTAAATGTATAAGGATAAATTGCATCGTTCCCAGATTTTTCGATGGAAACTTTAAGAGAAAGATCAAATCAGCTGCCAAAAAGTGATCAATAGTTGCCTTCTCTCTCTCACACACACACACACACTCTGGAAGGAAGGCAGGATAGAAATGAAGAAAACCCTTAAAATAAATAAACACAAGCCTGATTGTGTCTCTGGCACAACTGAGTGTGCAATGTGCCAGTGGAGGTGCTTTGGAGGTAGCACTTCTGCCTTGGCGGTAGCACAAGCTACTGCAGGCCCAGCTTCAAGTTGTGTGTGTGGTTGCACACTACGGTTTTGGCCCCTGTGTTTCTCAACTGGGAAACTGTTTTACAGGGGAGGGGAACGGCACTGGTTTAAAACAACTCACATTCCTTGGAAACTCTACTAGGGTCATCATAAGTTGGAAGATGGCACATAAACTATGATTACAAGCCAACGTGTGGCTTCCATCTGAGACAAAGTGATTGAAAACTGGGTTACAAGGCATCAAATTTTGATGGAACTAGTGATTTTCCCACTACCACCAAGAAAATTTCCATAGAGCCCAATACTACTAAGACGGCAAGGAGTGGAAGGCAGCCCTTAATGATGCAAATTAATTATTTGCATCAATTAATTATGATGATGTAAATTGGGATTGCAGTTTCATCTCAATCAAATGTTTAACTTTATGCCAGTAGCATAACTAAAAAAAAGAGATGCAGATCAAATTATGGAGATTTGTTGAATGGGTTTTTAAAACAATAATAATTCCAGTAGTTCATACTTTTGGACTGTCATTTTTTTTCTCCTTCATTCTCAGAAAGCTCCACATGTAAAAAGTCAGATGCCTCTGAATAATTCAAACACCTTCTGCAGTAACTTATTTCAGCAATTCCTTTGAAGCAAGGCAACGAGAGAGCATTTATTATAAGAAGCCAGAAGAGCCCATAAAATTAATATTTTGATACACTCCACCTGCCTGGATGTTTACTCGTACAACATTAGCTTGATAAAAATAAATAAATTAATAACACACTTCTGACAACTTTGTATCCCACATTTAGAGAAGATGCTTCAATTTATGAAATTGCTTTCCCTGATTTATTGTTGCATCAATGCTTATATTACACATTATGTTAACATGCTATCAATGTAATTAGTTGTTTCATGGTGGAAATCACTGTTTTTAATCAAGCCAAGTTTTTCACTTCACAGAAAATGTATTGCTTGCATTTCAGCAGAATAAAAACATCCTTTCATGACTTCATGAGAGAGACCTTCATCTCTCTTATATCTGGCTGTCAACATACTGATATGAGTTTATTTGTTGACTGCTTATGTATATGCCACGTAATCAGAACTTGAAATGTACAGAAGGGAGTTGGGAATCCTATGAAATCCCGACCGTACCCTTAAGTATCATCTGTGTGTCTGCACAGTTAACTGTAAGAGTAGGTAGGGATGTGTATGAAGAGTAAGGGATGTTCACGAAATTCTCTGGTTTCATCCATTATTTATTATTTATTTATTTCATTTTTATACCACCCATCTGGCCAAAGGCCACTCTGGGCGGTTGACAACATGTATAACCAACAGGCTTAAAATACAGATTTTTTAAAAAAGAAATAGAAACAATAAAATGCAAATTAAACAATAGCATCAAAATATTAAAAAATACATTTACATAGAACATTAGTAACATCAGCGGTGAGTAGTAGAGACATGGTTCATATTATTCAACCTACAAGGCCTTGTAATTAGCAAAGGCAATGTCAACATGTGCTACCTCACCTAGACTTACCTGGTCTCTCTGAGCTTGGCTACAACCCTCATTGTAGTTGGTAGAGAAATGGATTCTCATTTTGAAAGCCACAGCATGCATGGAGCCATGCACACACACACACACATACACACACACAAAGAGAGAGAGAGAGAGAGAGAGAGAGAGAGAGAGAGAGAGAGAGAGAGAACAAGTACAGGACCATCTGATTATTTTAAAAAGAGGAAACAATGCTCTTCAATGGACCTACTCTTCCAAAGTCCACATGGTAAGGCAGCAGCCACTTTCACTTTGCACAGTTTAGATTATTTGCATTAAATCATTACATGCGATAAAGTGTTATTTTGTTCAATTCTGCTTAAATTGTACAAAGTGGTTCTTATTATCTCTTGCCGAGAGCACCCTAAAATACTTCACCATTTCCTGGAGCATTTGCATATCCTTGCCTGCTGGGTTAAATCATTTTATGTAAAACACCCTCGTCATTCGAGGGTACAAATGTTGGACAAATGTTGGACAAGCAAGGATTTAGACTACTAATGAAGAGTGACTGACAGAAGCATATCTCACAGATGAATACGTATTGGAATAGGGACCAAGAGAATCAGGATGAGAGGTGCTAGTGGGAAGTTTTGAGAGGTGTAAGCTTGAAAGGATCAAACAGAGAGCATCAGATGAAGAGGGTAACAGGAACTGTGAGATGACAGAGAGATTGGCTATATGGGTGGTGGAAGCATTCTTCAGCTACGTCTGCAAGAAAAGACAGAGAAAAGAAATTGTGGCTCAAGTTCTCAGTGTGGATGCAAAAATAGTAATCAATGACAAAGAAAGGGAGCAAGTGTCCAATTCCCACGGTAGCCCAGTCTTTTCCCAACAGAAAATCTATGAGCCCCCAGGCAAATGTGAAGCAGAAGTGAAGGGGACAAGACTGGAACTTGCAACTGATAAATGAAGAGTCAAGGGATACAGGTAATGGTAAAGGTAAAGTTTCCCCTTGACATTTTAGTCAGTCGTGTTTGACTCTAGGGGGCAGTGCTCATCCCCGTCTCCAAGCCGTAGAGCCAGCGTTTGTCCGAAGACAATTTCCATTGTCACGTGGCCAGTGCGACTTAGACACGGAACGCTGTTTACCTTCCCACTGTGGTGGTACCTATTTATCTACTCGCATTTGCATGCTTTCGAACTGCTAGGTTGGCGAGGAGCTAGGACAAAGTGACGGGAGCTCACTCCGTCATGTGGATTCGATCTTACAACTGCTGGTCTTCTGACCCTGCAGCACAAGCTTCTGTGGCTTAGCCCACAGCGCCACCACGTCCCTATCCAAGGGATACAGAAATAAGTGCAAAGTTCTACACCAAAGGGCAGGAAAAAGCACAGTTACAAGATGGGGAATACTTGGCTCAACAATGCTACCTGTGAGAAGGATTTTGGAAAAATCGTACACCACAAGCAGAATGTGTGTCAATAGTGTGATGATGGCTGCAATAAAAAGGCCAGTACTGTGTTAGGATGCATTAACGGAAGGATAGTCTCCAGATTGCATGAAGTACTCGTTTCCCTTAATTCGGCACTAGTTATACTTTGATTTCAGTCCCTGCATTGAGCGGGGGGTTGGGCTTGATGGTACTATAGGTCTCTTCCTACTTCGTTATTCTAGGATTCTATAATTATGTAATAGGGCTTTTCAAACTGAGATGTCTCGGAAATACTTTAACCAGAACCAAGTCCCCATAGTCTGTTTCCAGGACTGAGTGTGGATTCAAATCCAGATATCCTGAATCCGAGTTGGTCACTCTATCCACTACTATTACTGCAGGCTGTTTTATAGCTTGTAATAAAACCAGTTGGTTCATTTTTCAGGAGAATTATATGTTTCATCTAGCTACATACACCTCTGGTCCAAATGATCTGTAACTGAGCTAATTCAAAGCTTCTCAAGGTTCTATTAAGATGCAGCAATAATTCAAATTCAACCAATTAATGGGTCTGTGGTTAAATTAGGGGGGGATCAAAACCCAGAAATCGCAATATATGAAGGAAGAATTAAAACATACATTGAAGTCATGAGAAATTTACTTTTAGTTAAGGGGTCTATTCTTCTGCGTTTACCCTTGCTAATCACAGCTGAGCAACAGAGGGGGTTCATTAAATGGAACGTAGCAGAAAGTGAAGGACACAAACCAGGAGTGTCACAGAACTGCTACTTTAAGCACAGAGGGTTTTGAAACTGGTCATACTTTGTTGGCACATTTGAGGTTAGTTTTATGGCCAAAGAAATGAAAAGCACCTGACATTTGTAAGAAAATATGTATTTTGCATAGATCTGCTCTACTGGAAACCATATTAAAATTTGTTGTTGTTTAGTTGTTAAGTCGTGGCTAACTCTTCGTGACCCCATGGACCAGAGCACGCCAGGCCCTCCTGTCTTCCACTGCCTCCCAGAGTTGGGTCAAAGTCACATTGGTCGCTTCGATGACATTGTCCAACCATCTCGTCCTCTGTCGTCCCCTTCTCCTCTTGCCTTCACTCTTTCCCAACATCAGGGTCTTTTCCAGGGAGTCTTTTCTTCTCATGAGATGGCCCAAGTATTGGAGCCTCAGCTTCAGGATCTGTCCTTCCAGTGAGCACTCAGGCTTGATTTCCTTCAGAACGGATAGGTTTGTTCTCCTTGCATTCCAGGGGACTCTCAAGAGCCTCCTCCAGTGCCACTATATTAAAATAGGTGTGCTTTAAAATCAATTCCAGCTTTGGCAGACTGTTAACCACGTCTGTTGCCAAGGATATTTTCCCCCTCATACAGCATATAAAATTCCTATATTTTTGAATGATTAGGGTGGTTTATACTGAGAGAAAGCATGGGGATAATTATTAGCCTGTTATGCAACACATTTGGAATCTCTCAGAAGAATTATGGTAATCAGAATTCACACAGAGTTTATTTTTGTGACTGTTTCAAACAAGTAAACTGTTCAGGGAAGGAAGACTACAGTGATTCTATTATACATCGCCCCAAAACATTTGGATGATATTCCATACTGCATTTCCCACACTTTGACCGAAATTTGCTAGACAAGCATTTGAAAGAGTTTTCTATTCAAGAAAGGATAACTGGTCAGTACAGTCAAACTCTGGCAAAATCCGAGTAAAGTCCACATGTCCTCATTTGGGACAAGCCAAATTTGCAGAAGGACCGCATAGAAGAGCAATAGGAAAAACCTCTATCTGAAAAGAACATCAAGAATTACGATTGACTACAGATTGAACATCGGAGTTGTCGGGGTGGCTCAGGTCACAAATTTATTTAGCTGTTTTGTTTGAGTGTTTGCTTAACCATAATGGATTTTAACTATGGGAGTATTGCTTTTAAAAGGCAGGTGGGGAGAAGAAGCTGAACGCTGATCCATGTGAAAGAGGAAAGACAGACAGAGGTAGAAAGAGACTGAAATCAAAGACCCCTATATTAATGAAGTTGTTAAAAAAGTGTGCTGCTTATATACCACCCCATGATGCTTAAAGCACTCTCTGGGTGGTTTGAAGTTAATTATGCAGGAAACACATTGTCCCCCAACCCCAGCAAGTTGGGTACTCATTTAATGACCTCGGAAAGATGGAAGGCTGATTCAACCTTAAGCCGGCTACTTAGGATTGAACTCGGACGATGAGCAGAGTTTTGGCTGCAGTGTTGCAGTTAAACCACCACTGGGCCACAAAGCTTCTTCGTATGAACAATAGATGGCAGGCAATCATTTTAAAACGAGACACAGTAAACATTTCAGCAGGACTGATTCATTCATTTTATTTGATTTTCTTTGGTCACTCTTCGATTTCTTAATAATAGGTAAACAAGTAACAGGAATATACACACATCCAGATACACATATCCAGTATCTATCTATCTATCTATCTATCTATCTATCTATCTATCTATCTATCTATCTATCTATCTATCTATCTATCTATCTATCTATCTATCTATCTATCTATCTATCTATCTATCTATCTATCTATCTATCTATCTATCTATCTATCTATCTATCTATCTATCTATCTATCTATCTATCTATCTATCTATCTATCTATCTATCTATCTATCTATCTATCTGCCTGCCTGCCTGCCTGCCTGCCTGCCTGCCTGCCTGCCTGCCTGCCTGCCTGCCTGCCTGCCTGCCTGCCTGCCTGCCTGCCTGCCTGCCTACCTATCATCTGTCTGTCTGTCTGTCTGTCTGTCTGTCTATCTATCTAGCTAGCTAGCTAGCTAGCTAGCTTGCTATCTAGCTATCATATAATATAAACAGACACAACTACACACCAGTCCTAACATTTTGTTTTGATACAATGCCCAGGAATTCTGTTGGAAATTTACACATGAAGGGTACCAACTGTGAAAACTGCCGCAGTTACCTGACAAGCTGCTGGTCACAAAGGATGACAAGATTGGTTGTATATCCAGATTACGCAGCAAGACAAATGGCTGGGTGTGACTGGCAACCACACTGAATCAATGCAGCAGCTTCTGCCATTGGACTTCATAAGTCTAAATACTGAATAGGGTACCAACTCCTTTTTTTTAACAAAAGCGGCATAAAATAAAGGCAGATGCTCGCATTCATTCCATGCCCTTCCGCCTTCTTTTTTTAAAAAAATCCTTATTTCTGTCTATCCACCACCAAGACAAAATATTTGCCATTCAGTGGTATACAAGCATGAGTCATGTTTGATCTGGGGAAGAAGATTGGGTCCCTTCTGCTAGAGCCATGGCCCTTCCCTGTTCCTACTGAGAACCTCCAAACACCCAAAGCCCGCCATGAGAGCAAAATCCAACTCCCCCTTAAGTTTCATTTTCCTCCATGATGGGGCAGGCAGCATATTGCATGTGGTGAACAGGGAAACGATTTCCCCTTCTAGGCCAACTCCACTATACATCCTCTCTCAACCCCTTATTCTCTGTCACAGGCATAGATTCTGGTTTCCCACACATGGACTTCGCAATACTTAAATCTATATGTATTGCATCCATATTGCTGGACTAAAATTTGGGCTGCAATAAACTTAACATAATCTACCGCTAGTCTAAAATGGCATTATCTTTTTCTTAGTGTGAAATTAATTGGTTCACTGGAGAAAATAAATCACTGGGGGAAGAAAGAAAATTGATTTTTACAACACCTTTCACTTGTTTTACTCTTTGTAGTATTAAGTATGTTAGATTCCAGTGGTGTTTATGAGCATTATAAAACATTTAAATCTTGATGCATTAGGGCACTTGAATAGCTCCAAGGCATTAGTAAGAGAATTATATTAGGATTAGCCTTGCCATCAGTCTTTGTCTCTGGTACACTGCTAAAGAAATGGCTGTTTTATCCTCATTGAGGCCCTAAACAGGCCTTCATTATCCAACAAGGAAAAAAAAAGAGACTAGGATGAATTAAAACAGCAAGAGTCTTTGCCACGTCCACTGAAAGGCACTTACTACCAGGGTCTGCTCTTGGAAAGAGTGAAAGTCAAGTGTTATCTATCTACAGACCATTACATCTATGGGATTTCTTCTTGGTTCATGTTTGGAAAAACGCAGTGGCATTTCCAGAGAGGAAGGATCAGGCAAGAGAGTAAAACCATCCTATAAGTGAAGCAACTGTACCATCTCAAGTGAGGAAAACAAGATTTCCTGACCAACCATGGTATTTTGATTGCCAAGATTAAACAATATCGTTGTCATTTAGTCGTGTTCGACTCTTCGTGACCCCATGGACCAGAGCATGCCAGGCCCTCCTGTCTTCCACTGCCTCCCGGAGTTGGGTCAAATTCACACAAAAAACAACAACCCCAAAGTGTGGTTATTATAAGATATATAAAAACCAATAGCACAGCAGTATTCCTAAATTCAATAGATGCCTGTGTATGTGTGTATAAAGACATATATACCTTCTTCCATTTGTGTACATTCATCTAATCAAAAATTGATGGCAGAGCATATGAGTTCATTCACATTACTCTATGCATTTTAAGCACCTAACTTTTCCAGGAAGTCTGTGTTGACACAATGCAAGGTTGTTAAGATGTTAAGACCAAAGTCTTAAGACTGAAGCAATTTTAATATTAATGGAGTCTTTATGAGAGTTCAAGAACAAAGTCACAGAATCCTTCTGTTTTGAGGAATGAGAGTTAACAACTGCAAATTAGAGACAAACCTAAATTTATATCACAACTTTTACCCCCTCAGGACATGCTTGTTCTTTCTTTCTTTCTTTCTTTCTTTCTTTCTTTCTTTCTTTCTTTCTTTCTTTCTTTCTTTCTTTCTTTCTTTCTTTCTTTCTTTCTTTCTTTCTTTCTTCTGTTTAAATGTCACACACCACAGAACCTAAGCAACAGCCTAAAAACTTGGGCTAAGGCCAAAGAGGTAACTAACTTCCTAAATAATTGTTGTTCTCTGCAGTAAACAAACTTATACACAGACCTTTTCTAGATAGCATTTCCACAGGACTACTAATCAAAGCTTATATACCATCCCATAGTGCATAAAGCACACTCTGGGAGGTTTGCAATATTTAATTATGCATGTCCCACCACAGGCAAGCTGGGTTCTCAATTTACTGACCTCAGAAGGACGGAAGGCTGAGTGAACTTCTAGCCAGCCACCTAGTCTTGAACCCAGGCCATGAGCAGAGTTTTGGCTACAGTACTGTGGTTTAACCACTGTGCTGTAAGGTTCATTCCTCTTTGCTCACCGTACAAAGAGGCCCTGGGAGCAGTGACAATGAATAGAAGGGGATAGAAGAATTATATCGCAAACTCTTTTTTTCGCAGCATTTACACAAAGAATGACTTACAGTTTAGTACATCTACAATCCAAGGCAGACCTTTCAACGTCACAGTCATCCAGGTTTATGCACCAACCACTGATGCGGAAGAGGCTGAAACTGACCAAGTCTATGAAGACTTGCAACACCTTCTAGAACTGACACCAAAGAAAGATGTTCTTGTCATTCTAGGGGACTGGAATGCTAAAGCAGGGAGTCACGAGATAAAAGGAACAACAGGGAAGTTTGGCCTTGGAATCCAAAACGAAGAAGGGCAAAGGCTAATAGAGTTTTGTCAAGAGAACAAGCTGGTCATCACAAACACTCTTTTCCAACAACACAAGAGGCGACTCTACACATGGACATCACCAGATGGATATCAATGGTGATATCCATGTTTATAGAATTTCCTCCACAGAGAAGCTCACCTGATAACAACGTTTTGCACCCAAGCAAACCTGTTTTTATTTTCCCAATATTATTGATACACTGTTATTTCGGGACATTCGTTCTAATTTTGTTGTAGAATGTTTTTGTAGACCTTTGCTGAATGTTGATGTAGGACCGGATGTAACTATATGCACAAGAAATACTTTCCCCAAGAGGGGAAGTATTTTACAAGACTCTTATCCTAAAACATTCCAGTGGCTTGAAGGAAATTCCTAAATAAAGACACATAGTTATGTGTTTGAATCCTGTTGTTTGAAGTGTGCATGTATACATATGTGGACAGAGAGAAAGAATGAAGACTTTAATGTATCTTATATTATGTAGCATGAAACCTAACCTACAGCCTGTCATATCCAGGACAAGGATTTCTATTATAAAAAAGAAGAAAGGATGAAGCCGTTCTACAAACCAGGGGCACCTTTTTAAAAAAAACACGCTTCAAATTGTAGTCTTTTGTTACTTTGAGATATTGACTACAAAGCTCAGTGCCGACTGACAGCCATGTCAATGTCATGGAACAAAGGACACATTCAGCCATCTGAACAAAATCCTTCTAGGAGCCATTAACTTGCTTATCTGCCGTTCATTAAGAGCAAAAAAATTTCAAGACTAGCCAGAAACTCACTGGCAGTTTACCTATGTGTAAGAGAAGTCACATAAATTGTGGTGGGAAATTAAGGAGATGTTGGTTTCAGCCTTGGGCATGCATGAATCATGCACTAGGTGGGCTCCCAGGAACGCAACCAGAAACATATCAGAAATAAGCAATTTAGCACCATGACGGACATAACTTCCCTCGTTACCCATGGTATCCTGGTCAATAAGAACAATGTCCCCTGTTAGTAGGAGATAGATTTCCTGTTACTTCTTTTCAGTCTAGGAAAAAGAATTAAAAAGTATAGAACTGAAAACCAGATGTACCATGAGTCACAGTAAGATATTAGGAATGAGGTACACTTGCCAATGACTATGCTGCAAGTCAGTCAATCGATTGCAAAACCCATCAATTAATGTTATCATTGTGAGTATAATGATACTTCCATGGCAAGTCAACATTTCAGCTAAAAACTCCCTGTATCATCCTCAATCAACTCACCAACTGGCTTATCAACAATTCTTGTTTCATGGCACACAACCCAAGAAGAAGAAGCAATGGGATACAGCTTCAAAAAGTTCCTAGAACCCACCGTCCTCCAGGAGTCATAGGTCGTGCAGACAAATTAAGGCCCCACCACCTTGACAGGTGTGTCTGGTGGGGACACAGAAGGGCCTTCTCTGTGGTTGCTCCCAGAATCTGGAACTCCCTCCCACAGGAGCCAGACTGGCCCCATCTTTGTTGTCCTTCCACAAGCAGGCAAAACCCCATTCTCTTCAGGCAAGGCTTCCGTGAGTGACTAGCTGCCTCTCTCTCTCTCTCTCTCTGCGTGTGTGTCTGCGAGTGTGTGTTTAATGGATTGCTGTACCTTACTACAGTGGTGCCTCGCAAAATGATTGTAATTCATTCCACAAGTAGTGCCGTCTTGCGAAATTTTCATCTTGCAAAAAGCGGTTTCCCGTAGGAATGCATTGCAATGCATTCCTATGGGAACCCCACAGGACGAATGAATTTTTTTTCATCTTGCGAGCCATCGGTCTTGGAAAAAAATCATCTTGCAAAGCACGGCCATAGAAGAAGCCGTCTTGCGAGGCAACACAGCGATCGCAAGAATGATTCGTCTTGCAGGTTTTTCATCCCGCGAGGCATTCGTCTTGCGAGGCACCACTGTACTTTGAATTTGTTTTCGGTGACACTTCTGTTTTTTAGTATGGTATTTGTTTGATGCCTTTCAAGGTTTATATACTGTTATGAGCTTTAGTATTGTCTTTTAATGGGGTAAGCTGGCACAGGTAGTCTTTTAAGAAAAAAGATGGTGTAAAAATTTTTTTAATCAATCAATCAATCACTGGATGCGGGCAAAGAAGAATAGGTATGGCTTTGCAGACACCCAACAGGGGAAGTCAAGTTGGACCTTGACTGATACGAGCACGTGACACATCCATTTTTACATTTAGTAATCCTTGCTGGTGGCTGTGCTACAACCTCTCACCTTTCTGTGCTCTATTTTATTTTATGGCTTTGTTCCTTATTACTGTCTCTGCATTTTGATGGATGGTTTTTAATTTGGTTCTGGTTTCCTCTGCTATGTTTATCTACAGTGTTTCGTAAAATTATTGTGTCACGTCCTTTTAATCGATAGGAGTTAATTTTGTTAGCCACTGCGATTACAATTTATAGAGGGGGGGAAAGGGGCACATAGATATGGTGAAATGAATATTATGTAAAATTCAAAATAATGGCTTTTCCTATTAAAATCGGCACTCTTGTGATTAATCAATTAACACTTCAGTTGATTAACCATCCATTTAAGTCTGCCTAAGTAAAACTGAGGTAGAAACCACAGCAGCACACAGAAAGTCACAACCCCTTCGTGCTTGATTCCAATTAGCCACCTTCACCAGACGCAAGCCCATCTCATCTCCCTCCTGATGATGGGAAAGTTATCGCCTTGACGCCCAACTCGGAGAACTTTTCAAACTGCCCTCTTGCTGACAACACTTGTGTGCCACCAGTTCAACAAACTCAGCTCAGTGAGGATAACAGACTTATCAGGGCTAACTCAGAAATGGGATGCTTTCAACTGACAACACACCACAAGGAGGACAGGACTGTTCTTTGATAAGGAAGGAAAGTTCCACCAAGACTGGAAGAGCAAATGTTTGTAGTGTTGTCCAGTCTTACCTTGGGGAAGAGCACCTCATTTCGTTGCACCCACTTGTGAGCGCAATGACAAATAAATTTCTTATGTCTTATGTCTTATGTCTCTTATCTCCACCTTCCTTCCTTCTTCTTCTTCAGACAGGGGAATGGCTCATTTGTACCCCTATCATATTTGTCCCCTATATGTTAAAAAAAAAACCCCATATATAGGATTTTTCTTTTAATATTTTCAGGCGGTGGAGAAGTGAATCCGCAGATAGGGATCCCGTGGATAAGAGAGTCCTACTGTAGTTTTGCATACTCCTTTGGAAATTCTAGAACTACCTCATCCTGAGTCAGAACCTTGATCAATGTGTTGTCTATTCGACCGGCATGCTAACTACCCTAACTCATTTACTCCAAAAGGAATAAAACATATGTCTCAAATGGCATGCTTTTATTTTCTTTGGAACAATGGTTCCCAGCGTTAGGTCCCCATATGTTTTTGGACTACAACTCCTAGAAATCCTGGCTAGCGCAGTTAGTAGTGAAGGCTTCCAGGTTTTTTTTTAAATGAAAGAACATCTGGTGATCCAGTTGGGAACCATTCCACTAGAGCAGTGGTGTCGAACTGTGGCCCTCCAGATGTTCTTGGCCTTCAACTCCCAGAAATCCTGGCCAGCAGAGGTGGTGGTGAAGGCTTCTGGGAGTTGAAGTCCAAGAACATCTGGAGGGCCACAGTTCAACACCACTGCACTAGAGGTATTAATGTTTCACCCTTCTTTCCATATTGATTCTGTTTTGCCCATATCTTTTAACCTAGAGCTGAAGGTATGCTCTGATTCAACACAACCACAACAAAAGCACAAAAATTCGCCTTCCTCTTTGCTCCATATACGCTCCCGCCCTTAAACCCATCCTGACTAGACGCACACCCCACCCGAATTTTCAGGCAGAGGTCTTCTACCCTTCCACCTCAGATCCTTTCACCAAACACATCCGGGATTCAATGTTGGGTGTGAGGCGACCCGTCTAAAATAGACGCCATGGCTCCCTGTCTTTGCCATCACTCTTGAAACAATGGGTCTGCGTTTAAACCCTTCTCTTGACCATGGGGCTTCTTTGCACATGGCCATTGGATATAAAGAACGAAGCACTTGCTAGCTTTTGCTATTGACTGGCGTGTTCGGCGAGTACATTTTAATTAGCCACAAAGCTCTTCAGTTGTTTGACTACTGCCGTTAGTTGTTTACATTGTTACGCTACAGCTTCCGTGCCAGAATATTGTCACATTTGTTATCATCCCAGGAGCTGCGTGTACATGCTTCTCTTGATACACTGTCTTTGCCATATAGTTCAAAGTAGCACGATCAGCATTTTACGTTTTTTAAGAGTCTGAAAGTGTTGATTAATCGCAATGTTTGCTCCTAAACATAATTATCTTGGAAGCGTGCAGGGTGAGAAGATCAGGGGCTCCGTGATTTATATGGTTTAAGATCCATAATAGGAGCTGTTACTTTTTTGTCACTTAAAATATTTAGGGCAAAAGGAAAATCAATAGCACCGCCATAAATATAATTAATCATGTTATTTAAATACACTGTGCCTACAATAACTCTCCATAATTTTTCGCAGGGCTCTCCCAGTTTTGAATCTGTCCCTCCCCTCCCCTGAAAATCTCACCTTCACAGGAACATCTACATAAGCGCTGTCCTCCGAGCAAAAAAGAAGGATTTCCAGGATCCAAAGGGATTATTTGGTTAAATCATACATTGATTCCGGTTCTGTTTTGAAAAGCAGACTCCCCTGCTCTCGCTACCTTCCATGTCAAAATAGTTCAGCACCTGAGACTCATCCTACTTAGGTCCCAGCGCATGACTCTAATTCAATGAGTCTTTTGACCCAACAGTGTACTTTCCAAGCCTACAATAAGGATATGAAAACACTTGCAAAATTCGTACTCTCTCTCAATTCTGCTCATTTATTGTCCACTGCTAACCCCGGTGAGGAATTTCACTGATGTTCTATATTTCTTGCCTTCTTCAGAGAGTGAGAAAGAGGAGGGAATTGTTTTCTTTAAGAGTTCTGTATTCCTGGGCAGAACCCCTTTCCCTCAATCAGCAAAGCTTGCAAACCCTGCCGCTGATTATTTTTTAAATGGTAATAGAAATGCTTGTCAAGTGGGCAGCATTTTCAGCTTTTCTCCAGAGGTTGGTTTGGGTTGGTTTGTTCACATACTTTTCTTCTGTTCTTATTAATTTGATTAATTTCAGCCCATTGGTCATGTTGCCTAATAAGTATTTGATTGATCAATTTGTATTGCTAATGGGCCCAACTGGATCACCCTTAGCTAGGATGTTTCGGTGAAGAAGATAAGGTGGACATGGTTGAGCTCACAGAAGCATATCTATGGATGAAGGGCCTGGCCGGAGACGTCAGTGCAATGGCTGCAGCATTCATGCACAGAATGTGGCTCACAGTGGAGTTATCATCTGGAGCTGTGTGGCTCTGAGTAAGGGAAGCTTAAGATGACTTGGGAAGATGTACGTAGCTTAAGGGAAAGGCTGGGTACTCTGCTGGCCCGCCCTTTACACGGGATCTTTGCCCTATTAAAGCATAGATTGTAGTGGTTGTTGTGGGTTTTTCGGGCTCTTTGGCCGTGTTCTTAAGGTTGTTCTTCCTAATGTTTCACCACTCTCTGTGGCCGGCATCTTCAGAGGACAGAAAACTGTGCTCTGGTCACAGAGTGCTGTCCTCTGAAGATGCCGGCCACAGAGACTGGTGAAACATTAGGAAGAACAACCTTAAGAACACGGCCAAAGAGCCCGAAAAACCCACAACAACCATTAGATCCCGGCCGTGAAAGCCTTCGCGAATACATAGATTGTAGGCTTGTGAAATCAGGTAGAAGCCATTAGACAAAGCAACCCCACTGCTGATAATATCCTCAATTCAGGTGAGGACATTGTTAATGTCCTTATACGTTACCTCTCTATTCCTGTAACCATCAGCCAAACTCCATGCTAAGGAGGCGGATTCTAGGTGAAACATTTACACCCTTGAGTTCTCCTTGCTTGTTGTGAAGGGGGGGGGTGAAGGAAGAAATAAGAGAGAACAATATGAACACTTTGCCATCTCTCAGACAAGCTTCCAGCTTGATGGTAGCAGAGATCTTTTCTTCTTCTTTTTGTGAAAATCTTAACCAGAACGGGCAGGGCTCAAGAGTAGTGACCTGGGTCAAATCACACAACAGAACAAGAGGGAACAGAAGTACAGTTCACTCGGAAAAAAAAGTTCTCTATGGAAGTAATGTTGTGAAGACTTAAAGAAAAGAACAAAAACTTCAAAAGCCAGGAGACTAATCATTTAGACTCATTACTAAGGGTTGAAGCGACATAAAGTTCTGTACCGGGGGGAGCAATGAGCAATCTGTAGCGTTCAGGTTCTAGCTTTACCTCCTCTCTTTTATAATTCTCCTTGCTTGGATCATAAAGAACTTTGAATGCTATTTTGTAATTGAATTCCATTCCTTTAAACACACATCTTTAGAGCTTCTTAAAAAGGTAGAGTATTTTTAACCACACTCAACAGAGGAATGCATTCTAAAGAGACTACTGTGTCTAAGACTCTGTTCCTTTGCACTGAAGCTTTTCCTAGTTCAGATTAATGTAGACCAACATATTTTTTCCCTATGACCTTACCTGTACCTCAGGTACTACAGAAAAGGTGGGAAAGGTACAGTGCTTGGACATGGCTTAATTTCAATTGCATCATGAAACTCAAAAGGAGAATTTGGCCAGGTCACTCTGTTTCCCTCTGATCTATTCCATCGGATTTTGAATTGGTGGTAAAAAAGGAGAACATGCATGCTGACTTCACAAGAGGGAAGGTGTTTCAAAACTGCCTTTTCCATTTGGCTACGGGGGACAGTACATAAACCCTTTCTGGAAAAATACCAACTAGATAGTTTTTAATATTCCTCTGGGTTGACAGAGTTCATACCTTCATACAGTGTTTTACAATTTAGGGATGTTTATCCTTACTTGCTCATTCTTATGCAAGAAACAGGAACCCTCAGAATCTTGTGAATTCTCTCAGAATGTCAAGATACCCTTTTAAAACAAGAACGAATAATTCTGACATTATTCTTCCCATCCCTATTCAGAATATTTTATTGACACTTGAGCCACAAATGTTTGCAACTTTACACACTTCAATAATGTTCTGTATTCTTGGAATTTGACGTCTGTGGTTGGATTTCATGAAGAAAAATGAAAATGTTATCGGCAAATTTCTGGTTAACAGCCTAATTTCAATGAGAAAACATTGAAGTATGTGTGAATATTTTTTTTTTTAAAAAATAGATTTATAGGTAAACCCTGGAGAACGCCTCGTCTTAGTCACACACAATTTGAAAGTGAAACTATACATTTGGCAGTGTCCATCTGGGTGACAGAACAGCTGCAAATGCAGATAACGGAAGATGGCATTAATGTCTTGAAGGAAGACTAATTAGTTTTCTTCTCCCCTAGCTTAAGCAAAAGAGGAAGCAACAAACTTAGGGTCCCCCCCAGGGTGGCCACAGGAAGAGATTTTACCCTTGGTAAAGAGAAAATTGTTTTAGTCACACTATGCAGTGTCTCAAATAGAGCAATTAATGAGTCAGTGGACCATGCCAATATTTTTTTTTGCCATTGTTTTAAGAGATGGGTTCACAGAGAGTTTAAGGGCCAGGTGAAAAAAGATGGCTTTAGTCATTTAATCCAAAATTTGCCCTATTAGGGTTCATGTAAAGATTGCACAATTTTGAGAAGGCGAATTTCTGCTAATAAACCCAACTGTGAAACCAAGATTTCTCCCAGCGCCACCCCAACTAGCCATTATTACTCACAACAATCTACAGAAATCTTAAGCAAACACCAGCAGGATTCTGGCCAGAGATGAGATGACATTTCATATGTTAAAATGGTTGATGGGAGTACATAATCAGGGACGAGGGTTCAAATCCCAGGACTCAATGTCAAATCAGTCAAATTGGGTCTCTGGACTTGGTTCCAAAGACTTGCCCACCTCCCTGCTATGCGGGATATCAAAAACTATTTTTTCTACACTGCCAAAATGGCAGGAAAGCTTGTTAAGTTGCCCCCAATTAATCACAAAGCTAATGAAAGATAATAAAAATCACCTACTCAGAACTAGGTTTCTCTGAGTGCTAGTGGGAAGCTTCTTCCAGGTAAATGTTTATAGGATTCTAGCCTTAGCTTTCTAATTACAAAGGATTGTCATTGGCATCTTAGAACTGCAGAGGTGGGAGTGACTCTATCCATTCTTTTTCCCCTCTTCCTCCGAATAAAATGAGCATCTAATATACATTTCCATTTTAATGTGTCTCTTTTAACATTGGATAATGTTTTTAATAAAGCCTCATGTGTAACACTCTCCCACTCTCTCTCTCTCTGTCTCTCTTTCTTTCCCACATACCCATCCTGCCAGCCAGAAAATGCTAGGATCCCCCCGGAGAGTCGTTATGCGTGTTGCCAACCTGAAAACATTCTGCGCACGTCCAGAGCCATAATTCAAAAAGAAGGTGGGAGGAGGAATGGAAACATGTCTCCGAGAACACAGAGAAAGTAAAGAATCTTTACAGAGCCATATTTCATTTCAGACCCTTAATTCCACAAATAAGCTCTTAAAATCCTCCTAGCTGGCCTCCTGGCCTGCGGTAAGACCTCCCTAGAGTAACGTTCTACACAATCCGCAGAACAATCTTAGTTTCTGAAGAAATAATGATTTGCCTGCAACTTTTTTTATCTGAGTGCTGCAAATTATTCATCTCTTCTTTGCTCATTGAATGCGTAGGTCTTTCAATTAACTGTTAAGGACTAGGTGGGAATATGAACTTCAGTGCTAACAATATGCACACTATATCAGTTAGTCCACTTACTTTAATAATAAATTACAAAGGTTAGTAGTGCACTTGAGATTCTGAATCTAACTTCCTCTCTTTTTCCTTAAATAAATCACAGATTTCTTAAATCTCTCCCTGTGTTCTTTCTTAGACTGAATTACAGAAATACTACCTGTGTAGAAAAACTTCTAAATGTGCAATGCCTATTGCTTTCTTCACTGTAAAGTGGAATGAGTCACAGCACAAATGAGTTATCTGCTATTGAGGTTTTAATAGAATTAGAACTTAACAACTCGCAAATCATGTCTGCACACTTTCCAGCCCTGATACACTGTGGTAGAACTGTGAGATCTGTACAAAAGACAGACTTACTCATCCATCCATCCATCCATCCATCCATCCATCCATCCATCCATCCATCCATCCATCCATCCATCCATCCATCCATCCATTGACTAACCCATCCATCCATCCATCCATCCATCCATCCATCCATCCATCCATCCATCCATCCATCCATCCATCCATCCATCCATCCATCCATCCATCCATCCATCCATCCATCATCACATTTCCATTCTACAGCTAATGTACCCTGTCCTTTACAAGAACCTTGCAAACATCCCTTGTTCACCAGATGCATCTCTCTCTCGAACAACGCTGGGGTCAGGGGTGCCAGACTCCTGTGTAATTCAAAATCTATTTATACCTCTTACACCTCCCAAAACATAACTGCAAAGCAGAAAGAGTTATTAACCTACACATACACAAAACTGTACATCTGATAGAGAGTTCTCTTCATGCTTTAATTGTTTCAACTTCATTAACCACCACAGAAGGGTCATAGATCATGAGGTGGGAGAGGAATATAATAAACAGAATGACAGCTGTTAAAAAGCCCTCTTACATTAAGTGCTAAGTACCCACACTTAGCCAAATTCAATCTGGCAGAAGAAACCAGTGTAGTCTATAGCTTGGTTGCTGCATTTTTAAAATGTTGTGTTTTCATTATGAATAATATGCAGGGCTTTCTCCTACCTCTCCCAAATCCATTGACATTTACACCTAAGTTTTTAAAAGATAAGGTCCGTTTTTTATTTGCTCTAAAATAAGTACACCGGAATTCTGTGTCGGTATGAATGACACTAGGGTCTCTAATATTTATTGCTTCTGAAATTGCCATTTCATAGGAATACACCTAAAGGACAACTTCTTTGTTGTTTAGTCATTAAGTTATGTCCAATTCTTCATGACTCCATGGACTAGAGCACACCAGATCCTCCTGTCTTCCACTGGCGTGCTCTGGTCCATGGGGTCACGAAGAGTCGAACACAACTTAACAACTAAACAACAAAAACACATGCTATAACAAGCAGACTTCTTCCAAAACCAGAGGGAGCAACCATTCAAAATTATGTTATACATACAGCCTAGCTCAACCCTCAGCTAGATCAATGACTACGTAAACTATTGTTCTTTTCAGCTACCCTCTCCAAATAATGCAGTAGAATTTTCACCTCTTCTTTTCACTTCTTACAACTCCTGCATTTTCCCTAGATAGAAAATAAATAATTTTGCACTAAAACAGAGATGACTAATGAATTTATCGTAAACTAATTATGAAGCTGATTAAAAATAAATAAATAAGAGCCTTCCTGTGAACACAGACAGACAGACAGACAGACAAGTAGGTAGGTAGGTAGGTAGGTAGGTAGGTAGGTAGGTAGGTAGGTAGGTAGGTAGGTAGGTAGGTAGGTAGGTAGGTAGGTAGGTAGGTAGGTAGGTAGGTAGGTAGGTAGGTAGGTAGGTAGGTAGGTGGGAGAGAGGGAGAGAGGGAGAGAGGGAGAGAGGGAGAGAGGGAGAGTTTGTTTAATTAGATAGACAGATAGTAAATCCATTTTTGCTGCAATTGATTAAAATCACGCTGATGGGAAGGATTCTTTATAGAGAAAAGGCCTAAACTAAAGCCCTTCTGTCACACCATTAGTTTTGCACTGCTTTTTCTCTTAACAACTTTGATAACCCAGAGCAGGTTCTATTCAGCATATATTTTTTTTCAAACTTGCTTCTACATCTTCCTCTCAAGTCTCACACAAAGATTCTGAACATTTGACCGAGGTGACCTCAGTGCCAGCATGGGAACATGTTAACAGTAAAACTTAAAAGGAAAAAGAACAGAGCTATTCTTGCGCGCACACACACACACACACACACACACACACACACACACACACACACACACACACACACATACACACACGATATGAGAAAGGAATGAAGAAAAATAGAGATGAAAAATGAATCTTACCGAAAATGTGCATGATAGAATAACTCCATGAAACGTTTGCCGCTAAAAGAGCTAAAAAAAAAAAAGAACTATTCTAAAACTGCTTGGATTAACTGGCAATAAATAACATAGATAGAAAAAGACAAGATCTATCAACTTAATTTATCTATCTATATATAACAAAATCTTATGCTTCTCCCTGAGGAGGAGGGGGCCTAAAATTAATATAATATTTCCCTGTTGGTTCATAACATATTCATTTAGGAATTTTCTAATCCTAAATTTTATTCCTGGTTATCTTAAATTAACAATATACAATGAGATATAGATATAGGGAATCCAAACGTAGGCGGAAGTTTGAGAAAAGGGCACAGAGAAAACCACTGCACTGCAGGCTTGCACCAGAGCATATCCCAAAGGCAAATCTCAGGAAATTTATAAACAGCTATGGATACCTTACAATTGGAAAAAATGCCTTCTGATATCCAGAGTTCACTGGGGCAGAAAGACATAATTCAACAATTTTGCTCCGCCCAGCCCCTCCCCTTCTGAAACCCATGGAAATCACAATCAGGAGATATTGAGTTCTTTCCCCTCTCCCCACCTTTGGATATAGGAGATGAGAAACCACAGAAACAAAACTGAGATGTGGACCTTTACTCTTAGACCAGTAAATTACATATCCCTCTAATGAGTCACATTCCCTTAGCAAGAGAGGTACGGAACCAATGAAGAGTAATATGACTGCAGGGAATTATAAAGCCCAGATCCGTTTTCCCAGCTGAATGACATTTGTTTGCCAAAGTCTGGACAGCTTTTGTTGGAGAAAACTGGAGACGTGTCATTATCTAAAGTGATGAAATGTCATCTGCCATGCCCTGTGGACTCTGATGTGCAGGAACACACTGACACACAGACACACACAGGGAGAGGAGGCACAGACCACTAAAGAAACATCTTAGGTATCAGACTCAAGGAAGGAGATCACACCTACTCATAAACAGACACAACATTGATTTTCTCAAGGACTGCTGTGAGCATGCTGAATTTAGAATATGTTGGGTCACTCACATTTATTTATTTATTTTTCTCTTGTCCGTGCAATGGCACCGAATGGATATTGACATCTAGCATTTCAGTTCTGTCTAGTTTGCCTAATGCTCAGATTGGCTGTCATTTTTTTTCTTAGAAATTCATGAATGCATAAAAAAAATAAAGTAACCCTCACACACGACAGATGTTTAGTGGGAAAGTGTTTCTTGTTACATCCTGTGAGCACCAGCAGGTTCAATTTTTTAAAATCATGGCTCTAGATAGATGTTAGCAGGGATATTATGCGTGATTAATAGAATGCACTTCCTAAATCATCTTTGGAGGCATGACTCACCTGAGCTTAAAGCAACCAAAATTATCTTAAAAGGCACTTTAGTTTTCTTTAAGAGGTGGTGAAACTGAGAAGAAAACCTATATAAAAGTCTTTCTTGCACAGACAGATGTTTTAAGTTGAGCCTCAGAAAAAGATGTGTTTTCATCGGCAACAAAAGCTGGAAACTGTTTAAAACTTAAATGGCCTGCAGCCACAAACTGAGAGGTGGAATTATACTGAGAGTAGAGCCAGAATTGCTCCGTTTTGCTTTCATTATAGCTGCTGTTTTTCTTGTGTTTTCAACAACTGTATATTTTTTGTTTCTGTTTTTCATGCAACACCTGAGTGCCAAAATACTGCACAGAGGAAGCAATGCAAAAGTGCAAATGCTTTTCAGGGATTCCAGAAACTTACAAGGATGTGTTGAGTCTCCCACAGAGCACACACAGAATCCACAGGATGTATCCAGTCCAATTTCCTATTTCCAGTAGTGAGCAGAGAGATCACCTCTAGGCAGTTTACAAACATGCAATAAAAGAACCAGCTCTGACTCTGATGGCTCACATTCATAATACAATGGCTCTCAGTAGGCGCCTTCCTTTTTACCGTTATTCTTTTAGCCATCTAAGACTTGAGACTGCTAAGGTATTTCCAGCAGTGAATTCCCTAAGATAACTGGGCATTGTAAGAAGAAACACTTTACTTTTTTCTCTCCAGGGTCTTGTAGTGGACTCCCAGATGACCCCACGCCTTCTGCCAGAAATGACAACTTCCTCCTTTCACTTGGCAACCCCTCCACACACCTAAAAACCTATGCTGGAGAGCAGGTTATTTATGCTACAAATAAAGGGGAAGATTTGCTTAAACTTGAATATGGAAGTATGTCATTGTACTTCAATGGGGAAGGAATATGTTTTGTTTTACCGGATCATCCCAGTGTCTAGTGTTGTGTGATAGCAGAATACTTCTGTTTCCACCCGATTCATTCCTTCCACAGTGACTCTGTTTTTCTGCTGTTCAGCATCACCAATATCCAGTTCTGTTATTTCCACAACCCTTATACTTTACGGCTTTCTTTGTATTGGATGTATTCCGAGCCCTTGTTCTGCTATGCTCTTCTCTAAACTTTTGTAAACACTTCTGTCTAGGACCTCAGCAAGAAGAAAGCTACCTTATCCGAGTCATATCACTGGAGCGTCTCTATAAACTCTGTTTAGTGTGTAGCACACCTTGCTATTGGCCACCTTGGTACTTTTTAAAGAGAAAAGTGGGATAAAATATTTTAAATACATAAATAATAATAAATTAGCTGTAATAAGGTGGCTTGCTAAGGTAGCAGAGCAATATATTTATCCTTGCTATTTCTACATGCATGCATGCATATTGTTTCGAACGGGTTCTTTCAGAGCCAGCGAAGACACAGGAAGGAAAACCAGATAAACTGTCTGTGCTACAGTTTGTCCAGACACCCTCCCATCAACTTCAGGTACCAGAGGACCCTTGAAATCCAAGTTGTAAAGAAAATAAGAAGTCTCTAACTCAAGCGGGCATGCCCTCACCATGTTGCCTAACTTTAACTTCTCCAGAAAAAGCACAGAGAAAAGTGTGGAGGCTCTGTCAGCACCAGCATCTAAAGTGTGTGTGTGTGTGAGAGAGAAAGGGAGGATGACACCTCCCTTTCAGAGCAAAAAGGATGGCTAAGATTGGGACAGCAGCTTTCTGTATCTTGCCTGAAGTGGTGGAAGACGTTGGGTCACCCTGTTTATCTTTAATGGCTCATAACAACTCAATGTTCTATCTGTAGATGCAAGTGATTAAACCTGAAACTTTCTTGCATGGAAAGCATGACCTCTAGTCATTCAGCTATGACCCCACCATTGCAAGGTGGTCATTTAGTAGGTGAAACTTCACTGCTATGCTGCTATATATGCACATTTACCTCCAAATGAAAGCATCCAGCAGCTACTAAAGCAGAGGTTGTGAATATGTATGGCAACATTCACAATCTGCTGTGCTGACGGACACACTGACACCAAAGAAATTCTACCTAGCACTCTTTGGAAGCCTAGATTCTCCGACAACAGGTCTCTTTAGTGAAAAGCAGCATCGGACCTACACCAACACACGGATTGTCGAATGAACAGATGAGAAGAGTTAACGACGGTGGCCCCACTTTGTGATTTATGCAGTACTTTGTCTTACCAATAACAAAAATGGTTGGGTGCTTAAGAGAATATTCCATAAACCTGCCAATCATTAAACAGTCCAACTGCACTTTTAAGAGTATAATTTCTCCAGAGGGAGAGGTACCTGCTGTGCAACTGTATAATTTCATTTTTCCCTTACGCTGCATGCCCAGAATTAATTCTGAGCCATTTCATTTCCTTCCCACTTACTTGATCTATTATGTATTTAAATACATTATGTACATTACAGTTTTCCATCTCCTTCCACAGGACAGATTGTCAGCATCAAAAAATGCTGTGCCGTTGCTTGAGACGGCGAGGAAGCCAAATGGAAATCAAGCAGCAAGAGTTGACTGTGCTCCACGCCCTACCATTCCCACCTTTAACAAAAAACTGTGTGAGAAGGTTTCCGTGTCAAACCCAAACATCTCACACTATATCTCACGCAGTAGTGAATCCCACAATGCCTCCACAATCCCATCTCCAACTGTTCTCGCTGGGGGAACAACGGCCCCAAATCCCATTAAATGCTTATGCGGGTGCAACACCATGGGTGAATTGCGGCAAGTTAAGAAGAGAGAGTTGGCATTTCCAGCTGCATGCTGAGTTTCACGACTTGGCACCCAACAAAAAAATGTCTATGCGAACTCCTTAAAAAATCACCAATAAGATTTACTCCAATGGCAGGTGCAGCTACTGGGATTTGAGGTGATATACAAAAGTCCACATATTCAAAGCTATGGTTTTTCCTGTAGTGATGTATGGAAATGAGAGATGGAACATAAAGAAGGCTGACCGCTGAAGAATGGATGCTTTTGAATTGTGGTGCTGGAGGAGGCTCTTGAGAGCTCCCTGGACTGCAAAGAGAACAAACCTATCCATTCTGAAGGAAATCAACCCTGCGTGCTCACTGGAAAGACAGATCCTGAAGCTGAGGCTCCAATACTTTGGCCATCTCATGAGAAGAGAAGACTCCCTGGAAAAGACTTCTCTTCTCATGTTGGGAAAGTGTGAATTCAAGAGGAGAAGGGGAGGACAGAGGATGGGATGGCTGGACAGGGTCATCGAAGCGACCAACATGAATTTGACAGAACTCTGGGAGGCAGTGGGAGACAGGAGGTCCTGGAGTGCTCTGGTCCATGGGGTCCCAAAGAGTCGGACACAACTAAATGACTAAACAACAACAACTATTTAGAACACTTCAGTTGAGCCTTAAACTTTATGTTTATCACTGTGAATACACTCCTCCTTTAGACTGCACTTCGAGCAGCCTGGTTTTGGTTATAAGTGGATTTTTTTTTCATTAAATAAAAATAAGTAAGTATTTCAATAAATAAATAGATATTCAATAAATAAATATTAAGTCACTTCTGCATCCCTAGTCACTCAGAACTAGGGGCAGGAGTTCAACACCAAGGGCCATGTAGTGTCACATAAAAGTAGCATGAAATGTATTCAGATTTGGTAAAAGGAAGATGATTTTTTTTTATGGTCCATACTGTAGACCAACAGAGCTGTAAAAGCTGAAAATGATCACCCAAATTATTATTATTATTTAAAATATATATTGGTAAATATTACCTAAGAGGAAAAAAAATACTGTGCTATGTAAAATATTTAGCAATATCTGGAAAAAAAACACGAGAAAATATTTTGCATGAGGTACTGGTCAGAACGTGTTTGTCCCCAACTATTTAAAACTCTTTTGTGAGAAATACAGAAGTTTTTTTTTTTTTTGTACTAAAAATGGCCGGTCTCCCCTCGACAGCTTGTTGAGGTAAAATAATTAAGGATGGGAATGGCAAGGAGAATTTATTACTTCATCAGAGTGCTCTGGAATTAGCAGCCCCTGCATCTTAGATTGATGCAAATCACTTAGTTAAAACACTCCATGCAATCCATATTGTTTGACAGGTGCCATTGTATAGAGTGTGGTCCCAGTAATTTGAAAGAACAAAACGCCTCAGGTGGTGTAGCAAGCACGCAATGAACAAGTGACAGATGAGAGCACGTGTTCTCGTTTTAATTACATTATCTGTTGCCTCCCAAAAGACACGGCAATTCATAAACTTTACAAGAGGTGGCTGTTTTTTGTGTCTCTCTCTCTCTTCCAGATGCAAAAACAACTGTTTTCTCAAATTGATCATGAAGTGAACATTCGGAGAGAGGAAGAGAGTCACAATGCTGCACAAAGGTTGCTGGGTTTTTCTGCAAGTTTATATTGCTTTTATCAATGCTTTTGTAGTTCCCTTTCTAATAGGATTATGAATTCTGCTACAACTGCAATTAATTCCCATGCACCAAGACGGGACCCCCAGAGTCACTTCCACATTGCAGAATCTAGAGTGAAACTTAGACAGTGCGACAGACAGACAGATATGTATACTGTATGTATATTCCTATGTTACTTGTTTTCCATGGAGGAAGTCATGGATACGTTCAATTTGTGGGGTAGTCCTTAATGTGTAGTTTTATGGTTTACATTGAACCAGCACAGTGGATCTGCCAAACTACAGATATTTGCATTTATCTCTGTTTTAGCCCTGTTGAATTTAGTGGAACTTCATTAACACGGGAGTAAACACACACAAGATTTACTATTTGAGAGGCAGCTTTTTATATACTATGCAGTAGAATAATTAATTAAATAAATAAATGACAGCAATGTGATCTTGGGGAAACTCATCATAACTGGATTGTGAAATGATAATAGTTTCTTTTCTATTATTGAGGCGCATCTTCAAAGTTATAGTAAGATAAATGAATGCAGCAATTTTTTTTACTCCCAGATTTTTTTTTTAATCAAGCTCATTTTAGACACTTTCAATGGATTGAATTAGCAATCATTATATTTTTTTAAAAAATGAAGGCACAAGCTCTGGTTTATATGCAAAATACTCTGCTGAATAATGTAGGCTGCTGTAGCCACTAACAAAATTACAAGGCAAGAGAAATAAGGTAACAATATTAAATAATCCATCAAGAACAGAGTTAATTCTCATTACTGTCAGGAACAGACAAAATGTTTTGAAGGTGTATTGGCAGCAGATACCTCGGCAAAGATCAAAAGCCAGGCACATCTGTTGGAAGAACAATGTATGGTCTTTGAATTAATTCTGCATCAGGCAGTCATTTCTTAAAGAAAAAGAAATAAGAACTACTCAGATTTCCTTGTACTTCTCCAAAGTTTTAAGACTGGGCAGCATTTTGTCATTCTTGGAATACCACATTTATGGAGTCACAGAAAGCAAATCAAGGAGGTAGTTCTCAATCTCCTGGCCTCAACGGGTGATCATGACCTGATGAACATGGGGTCACGACCCAAACTGGGTTGTTCCAGGGATACGTACCTGTGGGGTAAATGCCCCTCCCCAAAGTGGCTAAGCTGTTGGCTGATTCTACAGTAGGAGAGACCACTCTCCTGGATGACCTCACAGCTGCTTGTGAGAGGATGAGCTACTACCCATTCTTCTTCTTTCTCATAGGTGATAGGGAGCTAGCTTCAAAGGCCTTTCCTTGAGCCAATCATAATGGCATGTTGTAGCCATGGTCCTATCTGAACTCTGCAAACTATCTGTATACTGTCAACTTTCTGTGAGCTTTTAAGGTTAATAAACACAGTCCTCCTGGGGGCACAGCAGTCATCTTATTCGAGGTCCTCTTCTTCTAGTTGCCCATCAGGAGTAGTGCTGGTTGTCACATTCCTGGGGGTTACAACAGCAGAGTCCGATAAGCCAGTTCTATGTCAGGAATTCAGGGAATGCAGAGCCGATATCCAAATACCAAAGCCAACTCACACAACGTAGTCCAGGGTCAGAGTCCAAAGCCAAAATGCACAATGTAGTCCAGGGACAGAGTCCAAAGCCAAGGGCCCAGAGAATAAGGTTCAAGGTTGTGAGGAGCATGGATGCAAGCCAGAGGTTTGACTTGTTGCTTCCACGGACTTTCAACCGTCTGAGAGCTGTTTATATGGTAAAAACAGCCCTTGAACTGCTGGAAGCCTTTTCATCCTGTCAGAACTCAGGGCTAGTTGATTGGATGTTTCTGCAGGCAGCCTTCAAGCGATCCTCTGACCTTTTTGTCATAAGTCTTCCCCAAAGCCTGGCCCTCAGCCTGTCTACTGGGGGAGGAGAATCTGGAGGCGATTCAGCTGTTTGTACTGTATTTCTAATTGCTCAGCATTCTCCTCAGCTACAGTTCCGGATCTTCAGCTGCACTCATGACACTGGTAGACATCCTTGTGTGTGGCTGACATCTTGAACTATTCTCTAAGACTATTTGCTATCCTAATTACTCGTGACTACATAAACTAGCTCATTTCGTGACTCCAACACTTACCCCATACTTCCTTCTCATTCTTCAGAAGTGGAACATCTTCCAAACGTTGCTGTCAAGCAACTTACATCACCGTGGAAGGATGGCTGAAGCATCACCAGCCCTGAAGAGAAATGCATTCCCTGATCCCTGACAAAGCAACCTAAGGGGGAAAAACTATATGGGCTATGTAGAACCACTGCTGGGCCAGTCAAAAATCAGGACTGCACAGATGGAAATTCCTAACACTTGAAACCCTCCAAATTCAGGGTTTTGCATCTTCTCGTGCACTGTCCTTACAGGCAAGCAAGGTTGAGTTGCAGGACTTGCTGTCCAGTTGGAGTTAAGTCACTCAACTTGGTTTGTTTGTTTTTTTAATGGCTCAGACTCAACTTATGACTAGGAATGCCTCCCATTTTTCTGGGGAGAAAAGCTTGTTTTTAATAGATAGATGACAGATGTATTCTCAAGAGCCCGATTTAATTGTCTCCAATCCGCAATCTTAGATGGGTGATATTCTGGCACCTCTTATGAAAAAAGACTGTGCCCTTGTTAAGTTTAGAGAAATTGAAACTTTGAAGCACATCCTTTTTTAAGTTAATTTTTTACACAAATGAACGTATCAAATTCCTCAAGCCCATAATGGATGTCTTCCCAGGTAGGACTCTGATTTGGCATACAAAATATTTATTAAGTGACAATAACAAGAAAACCACCAAATCAGTGGCCAAATTCCTCCTCTCTGCCCAAAGAATACGAAAAACAATCTTGACCTCTACCTAACCCTGTCATTAAAAAAAAAAATCAGATTGTATGCTAATCCATTTTACCAATTTACACTGTTTTAGCTATTTTGAAATGTTTTCATCTTTCCCATTTATTTTAAATATTATATGTATGTATTTTAATGGGTTGGAGACCGGAAAATAAAGATTGATTGATTGTATATAATATTAATATAAGAAAACAACATATGGGTAATCTATCTTATCACTTTATACTGTTTTAACTGTCTTGAAATGTTTTAATTGCTTCCACTTATTTTAAATATTACATGTATGTATTTTAATGGGTCGGAGACCGCAAAATAAAGATTGTTTTTAATAGGGACTCAGAATTGGGGGGTTTGGGACTTGGAAATGGGTCCCAAAGTCTTGAATTTGGACTTGGGGGAGTCAAACCCAAAGGCTTGGCCAACAGGCCAGGAGGAGGCATGACAACGTCATTTTCTTCACTGGTCGGGATGAGGAAGGATGTCTTAGTGTTTTCAGTAAAAGGGAACATTGGGGAGTTTTACTGCATCTAATCTTTGTATCCCTCAATAAAGGGGAACAGGGTGAGACACAAGAGCCATAGAAAGTTCCCTATAAATCATGTCAGCAGAGTATCTTCCAGCCATGCTTTCTGGGGACTGGATTTTTGATCTTCTTCAAACAAGAATTTTTGACATCTTCAAACAAGAGAGGCCTTCTGTCTTTCAGCTCTAGACTCTTCCATGCAGATATGAGAGAGAGAGAGAGAGAGAGAGAGAGAGAGAGAGAGGGAGAAGGAGGCTTATTTGCCAGCCAGAAGTCAAATGAAAGTCAAAATTCTCACAAATTAATTTAGGGACTACGGCTCCGCACCGATTTTCATCTTCTATCTCTGATCAGTTTCTGTACATAATCCAAATTTTAACACCAGATCACAACCGAGGTAGCAAAGAATTATCCCAGCTCCCCCTCTCCTCCCTCCTTTCAGCAAAATTAAGCTAATCTATCTTGATGGGAAGAGCACTCTTTGGAACTAGCTAGTGAGACTTCCAAATATGAAGGAAATATGAAGCGGTAAAGCAGTAACCCAAATGTCAATTACTTTTCCAACAGTGGACAAATTGCTGGAGTGCTAATACAATTTAAGCACAATAATTAGATAAGAGGACTACAGAGTGTGGCTGGTGACAGAGCTTCTGAGATAATAGAATCTAGTGTCCTACTTCTTAAATATTAACATTTTTTTTCTGCTTCAGTCAATCTGTTTATGGTAATTTAAAAAGGGCAAAGCAAATTCTTTTTATTGCTAATAATATTGTGCTTCTGCAGTGTTGGCTTTGAAGGTTAGCAAAATTTATCGGGTCAAAATTCAATTATACATTATTATATATTTTATTTGTTTCTCTTCTTTCATCTCTTCTCTTGTTAAGTCTCTCTTTCATAGCAGATATTTAAATGTGCTTATTATACGCTCGTCCTCCCAACCCCCCAACCCTTTTGACTCACTTTAATTGTTCCAGCATATAAAACAGCATCCAGGATCACCTACTGCATTCATTCTAGTGAGGCTGACTTCAGCTCCATCTCCAACTAGAGTATAGCTTCTGAATTACAAGGTGGAAGGCATACGCTAGCATTTGAACTGGCCTCATTTTTAAAAGAGGGAGGGTATCGCATAATTCACGGATTGCTGCCTTATCATGGTGAAGGAGCCTGAGTAATTCAGAGAAGCGATGGCCTATGCCATACAGGGACACGCAAGACGGACAGGTCATAGTGGAGAGTTCTGACTCAACGCAGTCCACCTGGAGCAGGAACTGGCAAGCCACTCCAATATCTTTGCCAAGAAAACCTCATGGACAGAAACAAAAGGCTAAAAGATAGGACGTTGGACGATGAGCCCTTCAGGTTGGAAAGCGTCCAACATGCTACTGAGGAAGAGCAGAGGAAAAGTACAAATAGCTCCAGAGCTAATGAAGTGGTTGGGCCAAAGCCGAAAGGATGCTTAGCTGCAGACGCGCCTGGAAGTGATAGGAAAGTCCGATGCTACAAATAAAAATAATGCATAGGAACCTGGAATGTTAAGATCTATCAACCTTGGGAAGCTGGATGTGGTCAAACAGGAGATGGCAAGAATAAACATTGACATCCTGGGCATCAGTGAACTAAAATAGATGGGAATGGGCGAATTCAATTCAGACAATTATCATATCTACTATTGTGGGCAAGACTCTTGTAGAAGAAATGGAGTAGCCCTCATAGTCAACAAAAGAGTGGGAAAAGCTGTACTGTGATACAATCTCAAAAATGATAGAACAATTTCAATACTAATCCAAGGCAGACCTTTCAACATCATGGTAATCCACGTTTATGCATCAACCACTGATGCTGAAGAGGCTGAAATTGACCAGTTCCATGAAGACTTAGAACACCTTCTAGAACTGACACCAAAGAAAGATGTTCTTGTCATTATAGGGGGCTGGAATGCTAAAGTAGGGAGTCAAGAGATAAAAAGTTTGGCCTTGGAGTTCAAAACGAAGCAGGGCAAAGGCTAATAGAGTTTTGTCAAGAGAACAAACTGGTCATCACAAACACTCTTTTCCAACAACACAAGAGGCAACTCCACACATGGAAATCACCAGATGGGCAATACCGAAATCAGATTGATTATGTTCTCTGCAGCCAAAGATGGAGAAGCTGGACAGAGTGCCTAAAGAACTGTGGATGTTTCTGATGGCAGAAAGTGAGGAGGAATTAAGGAACCTCCTAATGAAGGTGAAAGAGGAGAGCACAAAAATGGTCTTAAGCTCAACATAAAAAAACACTAAGATCATGGCCACTGGCAAATCACCTCCTGGCAAATAGAAGGGGAAGATATGGAGGCAGTGACAGATTTTACATTCTTGGACTCCATGATCACTGCAGATGGTGACAGCAGCCACGGAATTAAAAGACATTTGCTTCTTGGGAGGAGAGTGATGACAAACCTAGAGACATCATCTTAAAAATTAGAGACATCACCTTGCCAACATAGGTCTGCATAGTCAAAGCTATGGTTTTTCCAGTAGCGATGTAGGGAACTGAGAGCTAGACCATAAAAAAGGCTGACTGCCAAAGAATTGATGCTTTTGAATTGTGGAGCTGGAGGAGATTCTTGAGAGTCCCCTGGACTGCAAATAGAACAAACCTATCCATTTTGAAGGAAATAAACCCTGAGTGCTCACTGGAAGGACAGATCCTGAAGCTGAGGCTCCAATGCTTTGGCCATCTCATGAGAAGAGGAGACTCCCTGGAAAAGACCCTGATGTTGGTCACGAGGAGAAGGGGACGACAGAGGACAAGATGGTTGGACAGAGTCACCGAAGCGACCAACACGAATTTGACCCAACTCCGGGAGGCAGTGGAAGACAGGAGGGCCTGGCGTGCTGTGGTCCATGGGGTCAGGAAGAGTCGGACACGACTTAACGACTAAACAACAAAATTGCATACTTTGGCCAGAAACACACGTTAGAGATAGCAATGATTGAAGCTGAAAACAGATTCATGTTGCAAAGAGCATACGAATGCAATCTTCGTGAAATCACACTTCAAAGGGATCCTATATTTGCATCCCGAAGAAAGGAAATCTGCACTCTCCTGGAAATGACAGGGGCTCCTTTTTTTGTAATGCTCGAACACTTTTGTTTGTTCTAATCACAGACTATCACTAACACCTGCTTGTGACCCCAGAGATGTCATTTAGAAAGACATCAAATGCATCCAGAAGACATCTAGAAAAAAAAAAATACCCCAAACCAAACAATTCTGGAACAACACAGAACTCTGCTTCTCTTTCTCAGAACTGAAGGAATAGTCTAAAGAATTAAACTCTGGGTTCGTTCCCCGTGGGTTCAGTTAGCCAGCTCAAGGTTGACTTAGCCTTCTAACTTTTTGAGGTTGATAAAATGAGTCGGTGAGTACATGTTGTTTTTCACTGGCAACTCAAAGTGCAGAATGCTACCTATGTGCTTACAAAAGGATGTAGGATGAGATGGTCTTTTCCCCGTTAGTGACACTGTGCTTTGTATTACTGTTTTGAGCTGCTTCTGATAGCTAATAGGTGATCTCACAGCTAAATAGTGGCCAACTTCTTTCATCTAAAGTTTCCCTTTCCATTTGCCATGCTACTAAATACAAGTTGAATGTTGCTATTAAGATGGTTTCCTTGTACAATTAAGGGACGTTTCATTTGTATGTTGTGTATCAACCAGAGAGTGATAATACTAACGGGGTGGTATAGAAGTGGAAATAATAATAAAAAATTAATGCCTCTTTATTATAAGAAAGCAAACAGGTATATTTGAAGATTTTCATCTTTCTTCCAGGGGATTATAACTAATGTAACATCTCAAACGCTGGTTAGCATATACAATCTTTGGGCAACAGGTAGAGGTGCCAGCACACAATAATTGACAGGCGTTGAGACCTCTAGTCAGCATTTGTTGATTAGTGGCCATTTTAATTTCCCAATCCTGCTCCCCTCTATCTTCAGGGATGTAAAGTATCCTTGCGCATTTTTTGTTCTTCACAAATTAGGCTGTTTCCAGTCAATGGGTCATCTCCATGGGGAATCTAAAAGCTCAGAAGATTATTTATTTCCCGGCAACAGGGCTAGATTATTTGAGTGGTGTTTTTTTTCTTCTTCTGATCTTATTCTCCCTAATTTGGATAAAGTGTCTCTCTGCAAATCTGAAGTCGTTCTCTTTGAAAAGCAAAGCACATGGGCCCACACAATGCACACAGCAAGCAAAGAAGGAAGAACCAACAGGATTCAGACAACTTTTCCAATGTGTCTGGTCCTAGGAAAGCTATGCAAAACACCAGCCTTTGTTGTATCTAGCAACAATTTGTGCAAATTTGCTGTATCGGAAAACAGAGAGAGAGAGAGAGAGAGAGAGAGAGAGGGAGGGAGGGAGGGGAGTAGGGCTGCTGCATTCATGGAATCAGTACCTGTGGAAATACACATTTTGAGAGCTGGCCACTATAAGGAAACAGAGACTACACTATATAGAGAGTTTGATATATCCGGAATAGGATACCACGGTCCTACTTTACACACAAAATTCCTCTGGTTCTCTTTCTCTTATTTTGACAAGTACATTGCATGATCTTTGTTTCTTTCAAAGAGCAGGTAAAGTAAATACAGTACATAAATTAGTAATTAAAAGTATACATTAATAAAAGGATCAATTAATGCAATAGCAAAAAACATAAGAAACACCAAAAAACATTAAGTGCAGTAATGCATAACAGTCCATCTACAAAAAAAAACCCACTCATGTAGGCAGTCGCTGAGGGAAAGCTTGCCTGAAGAGAAAGCTCTTGGCCTCCTTGCGAAAGGACAGCAAAGAAGGGGTCACCCTAGCTTCTTGTGGGAGGGAGTTCCAAAGTCCAAGAACAGTCACAGAGAAGGCCTTCTGTCATGTCTACACCAAGCACACCTGTGAATGTGGTAGGACTGTGAGAAAGGAAATACTGTTTCCAAGTATTAAAAGGAATATTTGAAAACAAGTTGGAAACTGAATTTGATTTTCCAGAAAAGGGCACTAAAATCTATTATTTACCCTTCTTTTGTTTAATTTAGTAAACAGACATAAATATCTTAAATTCACATTTTGCCATCTTGGATTTATAGTACATATTTCTTGTTTTGTTGTTGTTGTTGTTGTTGTTGTTGTTGTTGTTGTTGTTGTTGTTGTTGTTGTTGTTGTGTTTTTTTACTGTTTTTAAATTTTTAATGGTGCCCAGAGTAGACCTTTGGTCTAGATGGGTGGGGCAGAAGTCCAATAAAATAAATAAATACATATATACATAAATAGAATTCTGAAACTGACTGCCAGAAGATTCCCCTAACAACCCACAGCAACCAACAAAACAAATGATTCGAAACAATGTCATTAAGCTTTAAAATAATTGTCATCAAGCATAGACACAGTTTATGTGAAAACACATCCAAATATCTTGGGTGCAAAATTAATTCATAACATACTTCTCTAAATATGTCTGACGGTCTCCACACATTTTATTGTGCCTTGTGGAAGAATTACACCGAAGTAATTTAAGGATTCACAGAACAGTTTTCTGATGATGATTCTCATTTCTCTTGTAAAACTGTCTCCCGCTCCACGAATGATGTTTGACATAAAATTGACATATTTGCATACGGGTAAGATTTCCAGCCAGGAATAAATGCCAAGCCCATCTGAGGCAGTTCAGAACTTATTAATATAATGAACTGACTCACAGCACTATTGTAAACAAATTTTAAGCTTGCTGTGGAATACCAACGGGGTTGGCATAGAGAGATGGGACACGACCCACAGAACTGGCAGTGAGAGCCGAGGTGTCTCCCAGCCAAACAGCAGTTCCCTGCCTCCTCCAGCAGGCGCCCACTTAGAGGCAGTGACCAGAGGAGGCAGGGCAGGGAAGCCAAGGCAGTGCCTCTGAGTGGGTCCCCTAGAATAGAAACCAATCATGAGTTGTTTAACCCTTTCTGCAAATTTCCAAATAATGAGACAATCATCAGTACATCAACAGGTATTTCATCTCCACTATAGAAAATGTTCCTGGGCTCTTGTCAATGTCTTCTTATTTTTTTAAAACCATATTTTGTGGGTATTATAGTTTAAGGAATCCCTACCACTCAATAAGATTTGAGCCTCTGTCCAGTGATTCCTGTATGTCTTCAACATTACTTCAGGGTCTTTTAGGAGAACTCCATTGCTAAATCGTGTGTGTTCATGCGGAGATGATATAGAAAACACTAGAAGGGGTCACTATAAACCAGAATCAACTTAACTGCATACAGTTATTACTATTTATTATTTCATGTGGTGTTTCATAGACCTGTTTCTACCTTTTCATAGTCATGGGCTCACTAGGGGCGGAGAACAGGTATCTTCCATATTGTGTGACTCTGCTATAAGAAAACCCAAGCAAGATATTATTCTCCCAACCTCCTTTGGGCTTTACTAGAGAAAACATTGGGACACAGTGTGCCTTCCTTTAGAAAAATAGTCGCTTCTTTTTCTACTACCATTTTTCTTGTATAAACATTTTATAATCAGATAGCTTTTAAAACAAGCCAGTGCACGCGTTGTTACTAATTTACCCTCTGAAGATCATGCACATGGTAAAATGGGTGCATAGCCATATAAATTGGCTACAATATTTTGCTACATGGTTAGATGCATGATTTCCTCTAATAGAATGTCATTGTAAGCGGCATCATATTTCCTAGTTCATGAAGACCAAATGAGCTGTGACTGTATTCTTCCCAAACTTAATAGAAAGTTCATCCAATAATTTCCAAGTTTTCAATTGTGTCTCTCTCTGCCGTGAACCACTTGATCTAAAAACATTCCTAATATAACTCTTCTAAACAATCTAATCATAGACTTCTAGATTTTTAGAAAGTGGATGTAATCTGAATGTCTCTCTCCTGTATCCTGTTAAGCTTATAAGTATCAGTGTAACAGTGTAACATGGCAACACTGTTGTTTTAATTATAACCATATACAGTCGTGCCCCGCTTAATGATTACCCTGCATTATGATGAAATCGCTGTATGATGATGTTTTTAAATAGGTTTTTTTTCGCTTCTCAATGATCAGTTCCCTGCTTCGGGAACCGATTCTTCGCTTAACAACGATCAAGACAGCTGATTGTTGGGTTTTCAAAATGGCCACCGGGTGCTTAAAATGAATCCCCGCTGTGCTTAGGGACCGATTCCTCGCTATACACGCACCAAAAATGGCCACTGTATGGAGGATCTTCGCTGGATGGTGAGTTTTTAGCCCTTTGGAACGCATTGAATGGTTTTCAATACGTTTCAATGGGTTTTCTATTTTCGCTTTACTATGTTTTCGCTTAACAGCAATTTTACTGGAACGGATTATTGTCGTTAAGCGAGGCACCACTGTAGTTATATAACCTATAAACTTTGAATGGCAGCACTGGAAGGGACCCTATGGGTCATGAAGTTCAGCCTCTCTTAAAGAGGCACAGTGGGGGAATCGAACTCCCAACTTCTGGCTCCACAGCCAGAGACTTAAGTCTCCGAGCTACATGCAGTGTCATTTATACTGCTGTCCACAAATTCATTCACAAGTTTTTTCTTTTTTTCTTACAGAGTACTGTTAATTCTGCCTTGCAAAAAGTAATTAAAATCATATTTATCTCATGATATAACATGTAATCATCCTCACTGCTATACCACCTCACCTGCAAGTGAAATAAGCCAACAGCTGCAGTTGTACATCAAGGACTCTTTGGTATAAGACATTTTGTCCTATTTATATAAATTAAAGTAAAGCTTTTTTAAAAAGCATTGTGTTTTGGGGTGAACATTTTGGGCTCTGTCAAAAAAATGCAGTTTGAAAGATGAGGACAGAGCTGATGGTATTGGACACAATCTAAACCAATATAATAGGTGGGGGAAAAACCATTATTTTGAGTTATCTTATGACGAGATGTGTTGACTTCCCTAACAATCCCTTAAAAGTTCCCTAAAATTAACAGTTTCTCTTTTAGTTAAATTTCAGTGGGAGTGCTTAAGACAGAATCAAGCAGGTTTAAGCCCCATAATTTGAGCATAAGGGAGATTTTAATGGATTCTTAGCTCATACTAGAACTTAAATGCATTTAAATTTGAATCGTGTGGATCTAAAATAATTCCTCCGCAGAAATACTCCCGTGCTGACATACTTTAAAATGTGCACGGTGATTTTTCAAAAGTCAAAAATCTGGAAACAGCTGTAGGATGCATAGAATTTACAGGGTTTTCTTAAAAAAAAAAAAAGCAGGAGCAAAACACACACATTTGATCAGAACTGAACAGCATATTAATTCTGACATGAAAATCCACACAAACGCATTTCCCTATAAATTTTACAGAGGGGATTAATCGCTCAATTTATTTTATCAGTTAACTTCAGCTTGGGGGACTAGTTCTCCTTATCCTCCTGGTTAAAATTATCATTTTCAGCCAACAGTTTTTAAAGAAAAAGAAAAAGAAAACAGGCAAACACCTTTTGGAAGACTGTGAAGGACAGTGAGGAGAAGTGAAAAACAGCAATTATGACTTTGGAAGGTGTTTCGCTGAGATGATTTGGGAAGCTGGACTGACAAGGGTTTCCTCTTGCTGCAGAATACTCCTCCTCAAAAATATTTATTGCATGAAGGGTAGTCCTCCCATCCGCCACCACTACCCGAGAAACTACATGGGTCAAGTTTGCAAAATTAACCCCCACTTCCCACTTCTTTTCTCCTAGTGAGGGAGGCAATGCAGGAGTAGCTATGAAAAAGCCACTTATGGGGTCATTTCTGAGTAGAAGAAAGGCTTTATGAAAAATCAGCTCATTTACAGGGTGCAGAAGCTCAAATGAGCACTGAATGGGCCCCACTGCAATGTGTAGGATGCACTAGAGGGAGGGGGTAAAAAATCAATGTTTCCAATTGGTAAAGAAAGCATGCATCAAGTATTATTACCATGATGTATAAGCACTGCATAAACCCATTTATACCACACACATTAAGGATAAATTGCCTGAATAAATTCTATTATTCTGAGGAATGCTGCAAATTACATGCTGACATGTCAGAAAAGTGGAAATAATAGTGTTGACATTACCGGTATTATATACTATTTCTACCTGTCTCCACAGCCATTTATTTGCCAGCTAATGGTGGGGCTGTTTCCCACTTCTCCTTTTCTCCTCTCCTGTTTCTGAGCCAGACATTTTTTAGCAGCACACAGGTTAGATAATTTTCATGCATCTGTAGATCATTTACTATTATCTCAATGCACCATCCCAGGCCACTATGAGTGGAGCAAGATCTCACCATTCAGTCAATGCACAGTAGGCAACACCACAACTTCCATAAAGCCAAACGATTTAGGCTGAATATCGGGAGGGGGATATTTCTTAACTGTTAGAGCATTTTTCCGTGTATAAGACTCCCCCATGTATAAGACGCCCCCCCCACTTTTCTAATCCAAAATTAAGAAAAATAAGTGGGGCTTAGCAAGTGTAGGGGGGAAAGGGATCAAAGTGCTGCAGGATCGCTTTGATCCCTGCTTTCCCCTCCACTTGTTTTTGTTCTCCCCTCAGCTTACTTCCGTGTATAAGACGACCCTCGATTTTCAGTCTAAAGATTTTAGACAAAAGTATAGTCTTATACATGGAAAAAATAGGGTACATTAGGAAATAAGAATGGTTTCCCACATGTCCCCGCCTTCTCCTCTAAAACAGTAATAATTAATTTATGAAATCTGTGTGCCTTTCCATAATATGAGGGTATCTGAGGATTAGCAATGAATTTGTATGAATGCCATTTGTATCCACTGAATTTGGTTATTGCAAAATTTTCATTTAATCCACACACACACCCATCCAAGGCATGAATGTCTTCATATTCTGGACAAGGTAAACCTGAAACTTCTTTTTTAAAAAAAAAAAAAGTGAGAAAGTGAACCTGACAGATGTTTGCTATCCCAGCTGGCCTTTCTCTGAACAAAGAGATGCTTTTACGGAGACACAGAGTTGAGTGTCCTGTTGTTAAAGTGATCTACAAGATACTACAATTCCATGATCCCTTCCCTCTCCTCCTTCGCACAGTCATTATTTCAGGACACTAAATCCTCAGTTTTAGCACCCCATAATCTCTTTTGTTGCCTCTTCCCCATCCTTTATGGAAACTAGCTATAAAAACTCGATGTCTTGTTTATTGCGTGTCAACCTAATTTTGAAACCGCTCTGGAGAACAGCTGCATCTAAATGTTGGGAGATTTTTCTCCCAAACTCATTCACCTCCCTTCATCCCCAATTTATTCCATTATCAGTTGCCCCCACCTTTAACCATATGGATAAGAACATGTTTAATGGTCTCGTCTTAATTACTGGGACTAGCTAGGGACATGGAGAGAGGCTGAAGGGCAAAACAGCCAGAACGAAGGACATTCTCACTGATAATCTTATCAAATGTTTCTCCTGGAGCAGGAGGAAAAGGAAAAAGAACTACCACTAAACCTCCACCCTAGTCATTAGTCAGATATAAACAAGTATTTGACTTGACATGGTTATAAGCCCCATTATCACAGCCTGAGCTGGCTTTTTTTAAAAAAGTGATTTATCTGAAGATAGATGATGGCCCAGCACCAATTCCATTTAATGGGGTTAGACATCTTTCGAAACAATAGGTGCGTGGCTAACACAGACACATGGACACATAGAAATGATTCACTGCTCTTGTCTTGCATGTGAGAAATCTAAAGGATAAGGTATTTCTAATAAAGGAAATAAATTCAACATTTATTGAGTGACCTTCTGCCTACACATCATACTTCCCAAGGTGGTTCTCTCTCCTGCGCGTCCTCCTCTATTTGAGACAAACAGCACAGCTTGTGAGGTGAACAACTCAGAACAATATGGGGGTGGCCCTGAGCATCACCTTTCCCCATCCTTCCACAAATGGAGGGGAGAAATCTAGAAACATCCGACCCATTGCTTGCTTTAACATTCTAACCCTAAAGGCGCCTGTTTTATGTTAAGGACACACAGGGAACCATAAAACTTTATGGAACAATTTATAAAGGAGAAAAATAATAACTGATATTAGAATTATTCCCATTCTAGAAAGTGAAATATTGTTCCACCATTGTTTGGGTGGGGGGTTTTATTTTGGATTTTTTGGATTTTTCAGCACAAGGCTTGTTATTGTGTTGTATTCTTTCAATGCATCATAAAAAGTTGCTGCTGTTTCAAGAACACAGAGAGAATGATGAGCCAATAGTAAACCATGTGCTTCATGTAACATTTCTATCAGCTATCCAAGCCTGAGGTGCAAAATATCATTTCAGTAGCTGGGTGCTCTTGTTCATTTCATATAGAAATTAGAAAAAGTGGGAATAGAATTAATGCTAAAAATATGGACTTTATTAAAATATGGACTGGATTTGAAAAAAAAACATGCAAGCTTTCTAGCTACCCTGAGAACTTCTCCTATCCCATAATACTGAGTCCTCCCAAAGAATCCCTTTAGCTATCACGGCCTACAGCCCTTGAAAAAAAAAATCTTACTCTAAATGAATGTGTCAGATCAGAGGTGTCTATTCTTATTTACTTCTGTACAGAGAAACCTTATTTGCAGTTATACAAAGGACTCAAATAGTTTACTGGTTCTTTAAACGAAATAATCAGATTATGTGTTTCTGGCTTACACTTTATTTGCAGCTGTTTTTGTATGTGTGGCTAAACTGCATATACTCCATCTCAGAATGTAATTATACTGTACAGCTTTATACGCAGAGACAGACACATTGATCGTGCCATGCAGCTTGTAATTTGGCACTTTATTTTTGTTCTCGTTAACAAATATTTAAGCTTCTTTCCTACTTCAGGAGCCAAAAATCTCCTAAACTTCACAATTTGAATACGTTGTGTACTGTCAGAGCTTCGTTTTCCCCCAACATATATGACACATTGCATGGAAGTGCCACAATCATAACAATTACGCATCATTTTCCTTCTGAGAGAACAGAGTGTATCCAATTTTTTCCCACTTGTTGTGGAAGGATCAAGATGGAAATGAGCATGAAATTGAATTTTCAAGATCTTTCAGTGAATTACGCACGTCTGGTTTCAAGACAGCTAAAAACTGAAAGAAAGATAAGTACTTCTACGGCTAAGAAGATGTAAACTTCTTCTTAACTGATCAACGGCACCACTAGATTGCATGGTGGAAAGTGAGTGAGTTCCTTTACAAGCAACGTCGAAATATTTTCCCCTTATTTTCTTGGTTTTGAACACTTGCTAGATCCTCATATCTCTGATTAGTTTTTAAAAAACTAAAACAGATTAGCTTAAAACGAGCAGAGGATGAGCAGATCGGCAGATGGAGCAAGATTCTGACATAAGGTAAGACAGCTTACTATATTCCTCTGTGATTTTATGTCTTTTATTTTGGAAAAGATGAATTCCCATTTTTTATTTTATTAAGTTTCCAGAGTAGCCATCATTAAGTCCAATGACAAAAGAACAGAACACACACGTAAGATACTGTTGCATACTGTAAGTTACACCTGCACTCATAGCACACAAGTCAGGCAGAAGCAGGAACTATTTAATTAACAAAATAATCTCCCCTTGCCTTTAGGGAGATTCAGGGGGAGATTTTTAGTAATTAAAGAGTTCCTCCTTCTGTCCCACTGCTTGCCTGGCTTGTGTGCAACTAGTATAACGTGAGTGTTGTGGGAGCACCCGGACAAAAGGAGGAACTCTTTAATTGCCAGAAATCTGCTGCTGCCAGAAAAATTAGTGCCCTGTTTGCAGGCATAATGTATGTAGTCGGATTTCAGCCGATAAATGAATAAACGGCAAGAAGACACACAGAACTAGCAAGGCATTGCCACAGAAGGGTGGTTGGGTGGGATGTATCACCAGTGAAATGTAAAAACACATGTAAGTTTTGATCTGCTGTTTCCTGAACACAGAAGAAATACCATATTTTTCGCTCCATAAGACGCACCAATTTTTAGGAGAAGAAAACAGGAAAATGTAATCTGTTTTCTTCACTCCATAAGATGCACAGACTTTCCACCCCCCTGTTTTGTGGGGCAAAAGTGTGTCTTATGGTGCGAAAAATACGGTAATTCCTCCAGCACACCCATGAGGTCACAAAATCAGAGGTATAAACAGGTCAAGTAGCACCCAATCCCCTCCTGGCCGTGGGGAACAGCATTCATCTTCAAAAGAGTTGTGCCTCCATAGCCTTGCTGTACCTTGGTTCTGCTTTAAATTTATTTTTTGCTTTTTTTCTCATCTGGTCTTTGCACTGAAAAACTCTCTCAACTTAGCCCATGTCAGTTATTTCCGCGTTTGCCCTTGGCTTTCTCCCTGACCCTGGTATCCCACTCACATCCTTGTTTGACCCCTGAAACAGAGGTGGAGGCGGGGAATGTATCTCTCTTCTTCTCTCTCTCTTTTAAGCACCTGTGTGATGCTAAAATTAATTGTAGGCTTGTCGCTGCTCTTTCAACCAAGCTCGCCTGCCCGGCCTGTACAGTGGCAGTTATGCTGACAGGTGAGTTTTTGTAGCTTCCCTTCTTAATAAGCAACAAACAGCCCTCACTTTGCTCTGCTGGAATAAGGAAAATATTGTGTCAGTTACTGTCAAAATCCATGATGCATTCCAAGGTAGAGACAGGCAGAAGCAATAACCTAATGTAAACAGAGAAAAGTGAGACGTTGACATCTTATTTACCAACACTGTAATAGGGTGGTGCTTTTTTTCCTCTCCTCTCTCTCCTCCAGCTGGCATACACAAAATAAGATCTCCCTTACCGAAGGGAGTTTTCAAAAACAGGCCATTAGAGGGTAACTTTTATAACTTTTAATCATGCAAACACTTATTGAAATGTTGTAGGCACCTTTAAAAAAATAGAGGGGTCAGTTGCCCTGTATAAATGAAATGCACATAAAGATTTTTATAGGGTTTTAAAAAAATGTCAGTTACAAGTCCTTTTAGTGATTTTTTTTTAATGGTTCAATAAAAGTATCACCTAATTTTGCATTTGCTGCAAGTAATAATACTCCAATATATTTATATGTATCTATAGTGAATTAGAAGCTTGCTGAATAGCTCAGTGGTTTGGCTGCGAAGGTAGAGGTTGGGAGTTTGATTCCCCCTGGTGCTTCTTTGACTGGGGCTAGACTCAATGATCCATAGAGTCCCTTTCAGCTCTGCAGATTATAAAGGCACCTCCTGTCAAGAATTTTGGACTTCTGCTACATTTAGCTCTTTGTGCATATAGCATGCAGTTTCTTTAAAATCATAACAACATTGCAATCTACGCATTGCTATTTTAAAAAAATCCTCTTAAGTTCCTTGTGGCTTAGTGCCAAGAAAGTAAGCATAATAATTCAGTCCAAGGTCCTTAAAGCAGGATGCAGTTTTTTTAAATAGACTGTTGGAAAGTCTATTCTTTCTCAACAAATATTCGTAAGATGTTCAGTTTCTAACATACAATAATTACACTGAAACAAACAAAAAAGGAGGAACCAATACATTTTACAGAAGTATTTTTTAAAGATCATGTAATATATTTAAAAAGCAAAGTGTGCTGCTTATATACCACCCCATAATGCTTTACAATTAAGTTATGTAGGCTATACACTGCCTCCCCCCACCAAGCTGGGCACTCAGTTTACTGATCTTGAAGGATGGAAGGCTGAGTGAACCTCGAGCCAGCCCTCTGAGATTCAACCTGGATGGTGAGCAGAGTTTTGCCTGCAGTACTGCACTTTAACCACTGCACCACAAAGCTCCTAATATGACATGCATATTTTCACTTATTCCATATTCATAGCCATGAACAAATTGTTTTTTTCAACGGTTTTCTCCCCTTTAGATTGGATTATGTTTTTCATAGAAAATTTTCTATTTTGTTTCTATTTTTGCACAAGAGCCAGGATTCCGCCCCCCCCCCCAAATTCTGCTGTGGATGAAGAAAATAGCTGTTCCCATATATAGTGAATGATACTTTATAAATGTTCTGAATGACATATCTGTGCATGCCTCCGTAATTAGCAAAAGATGAAGGGAAAGATCACTGTCTTAACAAATCAGCAAATGTACTTAAGGGAAAAATACAAAACACTCTTAGTCTTAGCAATGTAATAATTGCGTGTCATCAAGTCAATTTCAAATATGTCAATTATGAATATGTCCTTTTTGTGGTCTCCTGGGCTATTAAAGAATGGCCTCAACAGTATTGCACAGAAATGTCATCTTTTTTGCTTTGTGATAAAGCTTAATTCCAGAGCACTCTGGGCAGCAAGGATGTTATCATCCTTCTCATAACACTCCAGGATGACACTATGTCCAGTATGGATATAATGACGAACCACCGTTGACACAGTTGGAATGTACAAGCCAACGTCAAACCAGCATTGCAGTTTTAAGTTCATTGGTCTTGAACAAAGCACAGTTTATTTGGTTGGGATGGACTGGGATATACATATAAACCGGAGTTAAGCAGAACAAGGCATTGTCTGTAACAGAGATAGGCATGACATGGCTTTTCAAATGATGATGGAGTACAACTTCCAGCACCCCTTCTTTGGCTATGCTGACTAAACGTTATGAGAGTTGCCGCCCAAGAAACATCCATGGGGTTCAGTGTTACTCATCTCAGGTTCAGAATGATCAAAAAAATGGTCTGATAGAATAAAGCTTGAACGCTCCAGATACAAAAAGAAGAAGAAAAGTGGATTGTGTGCAGAAGACTGTATGAAAAACATGTAAGAAAACGATGTATAGATTAGGTTTGTGGCTTTTTTCCACTGAGTGCTTAGATTTAGTTCAGACCAAAAGTGACTCTCTTTTTTTTGTTGTTGTTGTTCATTGCTTTACGTTGGATTACCACCTGCTCTCTCACCTCTTTCAGCTTTATTGTTTGTTGAGTAAACACAGCAAAACAACCCCACTACACATTCATATTAAAAATCTAATAACAATGGAAATCATTGTGGATGAACGCGTTCTGCAGAGCTATTAAGATAAAGCTTCTGACTGCAAACCCATTTAATTGGAAATAGCATCTGCTGAGCTTTCCCTTTGCTACAGAACTAAGTAATAGCACTGTTCTTCAAGAGATCTATTTCACTGCACTTCCATTCCCATGCCGAATGTGGAAGTTTTAAAATCGAATTTTAAATATAATTGTATTGGCTTTGTTGCTTGGCCACCCACTTGAAATAAAATTCCATTCTGTTGGCACTTGCTCCACCTGTGGAAAGCAGCTCTTCTACAAAATTAGAAGTCACCGGTTTGTTTGTTTTTAATTTTACTAAGTATGAATTATTTTAAGCATCCTGGAAAGCTTCTGTACCTGCCTATGGAGGCAGCTAACATGAGGCAGAGTGCTATCCTGGAGCTGTTTCCATGTGGTGTCACCTGGTGCGTCTTAATGAGAATTTTGAAGTCCCACAGGTGAAACTGCTGTGCTATACAACTCAACTCTTGTACTCACCTGGCAGTTTTATCTCTACCGAGACCCGGTAAGGGTGGAGATTTGTGATTCAAACATGTTGCCCACTGAAAATTGTTTGTTCTTGACAAGATAAGCTATCTCAACACACAAAACAGCCTATTAAGAAATCACTGAGTCTGGTGCATTTTGCTTACACTTGGTCTTGGATCTGTCCAACAAAAGAAAAGAAAATCTATGTTGACTTCAAAGAAAGCAACTTGTTCTGACTTTCAGTGGACATGTAACTCTGCACCCATTACACCTATGGTTTGCAAAAATTAAGGCAGTGGTCTCCAACCTTGGGCCTCCAGATGTTCTTGGACTTCAACTCCCAGAAATCCTGGCCAGCAGAGGTGATGGTGAAGGTTTCTGGGAGTTGTAGTCCAAGAACATCTGGAGGCCCAAGGTTGGGGACCACTGAATTAAGGGATATTTGCCATCCTGGGCTTGTACCACTGGTTTTAATGAGGGTTGGAGAACGTGTTATGCATAGACAGCCACAATTAAGTAAAATATTGGACACAATGAAGTTTTTTTTATGTCACACAAAAGGACATGGAAGTACACAGAAAGACACATTCAAACAAAGAAGAACAAAGGGTTCTAAATCACAACATGTTGACCTGTTTGTTCAGATAACCAGTACTGAGAACACTGAATAATCTCAGTTCTCCAGAGTCTCTCGTGCAAGCCTTTCAAACCACCTGCGTCCACAGACTTTTAAAAATACAATGACAAAGGCTGAATCTTAGATTGCTCCACACACCCACACACAGTAGTGGATCCGGCTATTCTCCGCTGAGCAACCAGTTCAGGGCACTTTATCCATCAGGGACGTGTAATTTTCATCTCGGGAGCAGAAAGTTTTAGGTGCATGGGCATGACCCTACCGGCCACCTTCTATAACTCACTTTATGACTAATCGAGTCACTATTTTGTATGAGAGGTGTGGTGTTAAGACCTCAGCCCTGCATGTGAGATACAATGCACTGCAATGTGTTTATGGCTGGGAGAAAATACAGAGCGCTCCCACTGTGTTAAAGATTGAGCAGCGATTTCACTATAGCAGGGGTCTCACGTATCATTTCTAGATTCACTTTTGATGCATACATTTTTCTATCCCTGGCGTTCCCCATGTGCTTCCAGAACTACATTATACTGGCTGGGTGAGGGGAAGGCAAAATGCAGTGAAACTGCTAAAAACCTGATTTTCAGTGAGTTTTTTGTCAGCAGGGAGAAGAAATGCAGAAGCATCAAGGGACTGAAACTTGGAAAGTTTTCCTTTGCTTGCTTGCTGGTTTGTTTACATTTCATAAAGTGGCAATGTCATCAAATGGTTACCTTCTTGGCCTAATTCCACCTTGATTTGGGGGGGGGGGGAAATAACTTGGGTACCAAGATATGTCTGCCCAAGATGAAGGTCTAAAAAAAATCCATATATTTGTTGGAAATAGCTCTCCGTGGCAAACTTCAGGGAAGTGTGAAATCTGAAAGATAATTACATTCTGATGTGCACATTAGTCTAGAAGGTGTAGGCCAGGTCAGTCAGTCAGCATCGGAATTTGCAAAGGCTGGGTTTTTCACACGTCTCCTCTAATGTCAGGACAGTTTAAATAAATGAGACAGATAGATAAAAGCAACTAGAATAAATTCCGAGTAACTTTTATCTTCAATAAGCCCTATTTTCCATCCAAATTAAATATTAACCAAGTAGAGTTACAGAGGATCAAGTTGCTACTAAAACCTTTTTTTTTAATTTTCACTTGGCAAGCAGAATATAGCAACTCTCTGGAATCAAAATCCAGCAGAGGGCACAATTGCAACTTTTCTCTGCCGTCTTAAAATGTTCTCATGCTAGAAAGACATCACTGCAAAAAAAAAAAAAAAAATTAATAGAGATAAAGCTGGTACTTAAAACAAGACAGGACAGAAGATACAAAAGCCGGAAGGAGCCAAGTCATTGAAGGAAAGTGCAGCTGCCGTTTTTATTGGCTCTTCGCTTTTCCTCCATGTTCGGTGTTTTACCCAGCTGACCCCAAGTCTTAGGAAAGGCATAAATCAGATCTCAAGAGATTTCATGTTTGTCTTGATGGCGCCAAAGATGGAAGATTCATTTCAACTTCCCACCCTCTTTCAGGTAAATCACCTGGCGTGAAAGCATTGCAAGCCAACAACACGCAATAGGACCAGGTTGTGCCTCTCGCCCCCCCCCCCAAAAACATTTAAAAGACTCTTGAAAGCACTGCTTTATAAAGAGGTCTTTTTGGCAACCCTATTCAATGCATTTCTCTGCTGCTTTGCCTGTTCCTATGCCTATGCCACCTTTGATTTTGAAATTTATGCCTCATGCCATTGTGTTTGAGTGTTGTTGAAAAGTAAAATGTTTTATTTGGCTTCCTGTTATTGTGCTTTTAGCCAAATGTAAACCACCCAGAATAGTGTGTCACACTAGTGAAGAAGTATACAAATTAAACAAACAAACACACACAAAGGAAACAGCAAGGAAGTTTGAGGAGTGATGAATCCCAAGCCAATAAATTGCAAACACCCCAGTAATTCGGAACTGTTACTGTAGCTACTTAAGAAATGTATGGGTTTTGATCATGTCCCATCATATCATTTCACAACTTATGACTTTTTTCAAGGTAGGTGAGATGTTCAAGGAGCAGTTTTCCATTGTTACACTCCTGTGAGTTTTTCATGGTTGAATGAGAATTTGAACCCAGTTCTCCAGAGTACTGTTTTGAGACTCTCTCGCTCCGCTTGCTTTGTATCTGAGATTTCGAGGCAGTTTACAGAATATACCTCCATGAATCCTGAAATGTTTTGAAAACAGGGAACACTTTTTTCCCCTTAATTATAGTAAGCAAAGTATGGCGATAGAATTCAATAATTTGATAAAAATTACTACTTGCTTTTTTATTGCATTCACTTCTATCCCAGACTAGTTATTTTGCAAGTAATGTATCTCTTACAAATGGGTGTTTTCCTACTGAAACGTACAAAAATACAAAGAAAGAGGCATACTTAAATTCTCTATGGCCTATATAAATCTAAACATACTGGGGAAATTATACAGCAGCATTGTTAAATTTTACAACAAAATATATAGTGAAATGAAAAGAAATTGTAGTATTATTTATTATAAAACCTGTTGTAGGAGGAATATGCATCTCCATGGAGCTATTTGAGACCTCTCTGCCCTGAGGGAAGCAGTAGACATTAAAGGAGCTCTTTTGTGCCGTCTTGTAAACCAATCTCCAGCCAAACTGAAGGAACTCTACTCCTTTATGCACCAGCCATAGCAGACTGCCCCTAATTAAAGAGTCCCTACTCCTATTTTGGGTTGCACAAGGAGACAAAGTCACATCAAAAGAGGGATTCTTTAATTAGTAGCAATCGTCCATTGCTGATGATGTCACTCCTGCTACCCTGTAAAAGAGATAAAGAACATGACACTGGCCGTTATTTAAAAATAATAAACTGCAGTGTATGTTTTTGAAGAAAGACCTCACATCAGTTCCTCAAAGAAATATTCCTCTTTAGTACTTGTATACTCACCCTTGTTAGCTTGAAACACTGTCTTTTAATGATGTAAACCACTTTAAGTCCTTTTTTAAAAGCGAAAGGTGGGGTAAAATATTTTAATGATGTAAACCAAAATAAATAAATATTTCAGGATCAATGAAAATACATATGTGTGTGTGAGAGAGAGTGTGTGTGTGTGTGAGAGAGACTAACAAATAGATGATTAAAACATTTAACACTTCTGGTTTTTTTTTTCTTTTGCTCTGGGAAAAGACACACACAGAGAGAGAGAGAGAGAGAGAGAGAGAGAATGAAAAATGATTGATATCTGATAATGTGATAACCCTTACAGATATCTGAGTATTCTCTCAATAAGGAGATCCAACAGAATTCACCCATTATGCTGATAATCAACAGTCATCCATGCCAGTAGCATTAAGGGAATTGTCCTTGGCTGAGAGGCCTTTCACAAAAATAGCAAAGGAAGCATCCAAAGTACTCACTATTTTATGAAAACATGTTGTGTGTGGTTGGAAAACATGCACAGCCTTTTCATGATATGGTGTGGGTTTTTTGTGTTTTTTTTTTCCTGGCACATTCTGCTAAACTTGTTTGCTTGTGGGGGGTGGTTTTTGTTCCTCTTTTTTTTTTCCATTGTCACCCACTCAAACCATTTCATTTGCCCAGGGATTTCAACACACCAGTCACATCAGTGATTTGTGATGACGCACCAAGACAACTTCCTGTTTACAATATTACCCCAGATTAGCACAGATCACTTTCATGATGAGTAAAAGGTGCAACGAGGGACAACAGCCTCAAATCAACGTGAGACAGATAAACCAATCTGAATTGTTAACAACCTCATGTTTTCCCACATCTAAACGGCCTTAAAACACACACACATTATTCATCCTACTCAGCAATGCTAGCCAATAATGTTGTCACTTACTAGAGCTACTCATGGGTGGGTTTCTGGGAATTGCGGTCCAAGAATATTGCGAGACCCAAGTTTGTGAACCCCTGTTCTAGAATATTGTGGGGCTTAGAGAGGAAAAGAGCAAAAATAATGGTGCAGAAACTTTTGGAATTATTATTCAAAGGGACTTTCTATTATAAGGAGAATAAGAATGACCGAGGAAACGACGCCTCCTTTTAATTTGTCAATACAGGTTCTCAAATTAAAAATACTTACAAGGTTGTGTTCAGGATGGATTAAAATACATATAGTTTCAGAAAAGGGGAGAAAGAAACCTTGGCTATTGGGTTATAAAAAAGTTCCGAGGTTGGATAAAAAAGTTCCGAGGTTGGATAGTATTTCAACACTTTTCGAATGATGCATAAATTCTCAGCGTAGAGAGAAATAGCATGGCAGAGAAAGGAACATGGCTCAAAGCAAGGAGAGCCAGGTTTAAATCCATACTCAGCTCTGAAGCTCACTGTGACTAATTCAGGACAACTATTAATTCCAAGCTCCTCTTCTTTCACAAGATGGTTGCAAGGACAAAATAAGAATGATACTGGCTAGACATTTGGAAATAAACTGTTAGCACAACCCAGAACAATGGGACTTGCTTTCATGTGAGAGTGATCAGACATGCTAACTTTTTTTTCCCTCTTGCTTCAGTGAAGAAAGCTATAAGGTTTAGATTTCTCTGAAAAAAATAGAAAGAAAGAAAGAAAGGAAGGAAGGAAGGAAGGAAGGAAGGAAGGAAGGAAGGAAGGAAGGAAGGAAGGAAGGAAGAAAGAAAGAAAAAGAAAGAAAGAAAGAAAGAAAGGAAGGAAGGAAGTGTGACAAACCCAGACCTACTGGGATATGTCACACAGTTACACTAAGCTGCCACCAACCATTCCCTTCAAGAAGTCACACAGACCAGGGATGGATTTTTAAACAATAAAAAGAATAAGGTTTATTTAAATACAAACAGGGTAAATAAAACAATCAGGTGAATAGGGTAAAGTAACGTGGCTTATTCTCACTCATACAAGCATACAGTTTGGTTCACCCAGAACCCTTAACTTAAAGCACAGACCCTGAACCTATCAGTTCTGGCTAACCAACAGACACCTGAACCTATCAGGTTGGTACTCTGACACACAGTAGTACCCTGTCTGACACACAGACTCCCACACCAACTCCTTCTTCCCAGCTGCTGCTTCGTCTGCTTAGCTTCTCCACACACGCATCACATATTTATACAGTACAGCCCCTCCTCCTGATGTCCCGCCTTCCACTCCCCATAGGATGGAACTTTCCCTCCAAACCCATGACAGACAGGTAACATCAGTGCTGTATGTAACACCTCCCCTCTTTAAAAGTTGTTTTGTAGGGGGAAAGCTAAGGTGCTTTTCACCAAAAAACAACCTGTATAAAATACACAAAAACAGTTATACATACCATATTATACTTACTCATACTTACACTCCAAGTTAACCATAGCAAATATGCATTTAAACATTTTACCATATACAGTACATCAATTTACCTTTATTAATACAAACCAAATTCAAAACCAGGTACATTTTACTTTTTGTCATCATTATATACACATAGTCCATGTTCTTTCGCCGTCTTCATTCTTCAGGTCTTCTTGATAAGGCGTCAGCAACACAGTTCACTGACCCTCTGACCACCTTCACTTCAAAGTCATAGTCCTGTAGGTTTAAAGCCCACCTCATAAGTTTGCTATTGTGGGTTTTCATTGTCTTTAACCATTGCAATGGTGAATGGTCAGTACACAGAATAAAATGTCTTCCCCAGATGTAAGGCTTGGCCTTCTGGATCGCGTAGACTATGGCCAAACACTCCTTCTCCACGGTTGCCAATTGTCTCTCACCTTTTTGAAGTTTCCTACTCAGGTAGGACACTGGATGCTGGTCACCATTCTCATCCTCCTGGCACAGAACTGCTCCTACCCCGCTGTTAGACGCATCGGTGTAGATGATGAACTCCCGGTCGAAGTCTGGAGCACGCAGGACAGGATAGTTGATTAACGCCTCCTTCAACCTCTGGAACGCCGCCTCACAGTCGCTGGTCCACGGGATGCGGTCATCAGCCGTCTTCCTCGTCAGATCGGTCAGCGGAGCCGCAATCTCGCTAAACCTCGGGATGAACTTTCTGTAGTAGCCCACCAACCCAAGAAATGATTTGACTTTTTTCTTGGTGTTGGGTCTAGGCCAATCATGAACAGCTTCTATTTTGGCCTCCAGGGGTTTTATCACTCCTCCCCCTACCATGTGACCCAAGTATTTTATTTCTGGGCTACCCAGCTGACACTTGCTGGCCTTTACTGTTAGCCCTGCTGCACTTAACCTCTGCAGCACTAACTCCAGGTGTAACAGGTGATCTTCCCAGGTATTACTGAAGATCCCTATGTCGTCAATGTAGGCCACTGTAAAGTCACTGAGCCCTGCCAAGGTCTGGTCCATCAGCCTCTGGAATGTGGCTGGTGCATTTCTGAGACCAAAGCTCAGGACTCGAAACTCATAGAGACCAAAAGGGCTGCAAAAGGCAGTCTTTTCTTGATCCCTGGGATCAATTCTTAATTGCCAATATCCCTTTACCAGGTCCAATGATGAGATGAACCGACAACCCCCTATGGTTTCAATCAGGTTGTCTAGCCTGGGCATTGGGTAGGCATCAGGAGTGGTTACACGGTTTAGTTTCCTGTAATCAACACAAAACCTAATGCTCCCATCAGGCTTGTCCACAAGGACTATCGGAGAGGACCAAGGACTAGAAGAGGGGACGATTATGTTCTCCCTCAGCATTTCGTCCAGCTCCTTCCGTACCTTGTCCCTATAGGGTCCCGTTACTCGGTATGGGGATACTGCCTGCGGGGGTGCATCCCCTGTGTGGATCCGATGCATCACTCCCTTCACTATCCCCGGCTTGTTGGAAAACACCTGTTGATATTTACTAAGCAGCATTTTTAGTTCTTGCTGCTGGTCTTGGGTGAGTGCAGGACTGATCTTTACCTCCTCTGGGTTGTATTTTACTTCCCCTCTACCCTCCCAGAAGGGTAATTCCGCTTCCTCACTCTCAGCTGCTTTTATCGCGAATAAAACCCTCTGTTCCCCTCTGTAGTAGGGTTTTAGGGCATTCACATGAACCACCCTCCTTGCTTGGTTCTCCTCCTGCTCTATTAGGTAGTTCAGGTCTGACATCTTGGAAATGACCCTATATGGTCCTGCCCATTTGAGCTGCAGTTTATTCTCTCTGCAGGGCCTAAGCCAAAGCACTTCCTCCCCTGGGTCAAAGTGTCTCTCTCTAGCTTTGTGGTCATACCATGTTTTCTGTCTGACCTTCTGAGCTTGCAGGTTTTCGGCTGCCAGCTCTAGATTTCTCCTTAGGTCATTCATCAAGGTGTCTATGTAAGTCACAACGTCTTGTGGGTCATCCTGGGTGATCTGCTCCCAAATTTGTCTGATCAAATCAAGGGGCTCTTTCACCCCTAAGTGTGCAGCAAACATGTCAGAGTGACCCCTTTGTAAGATCATGGGGCGATACTTTTCAGGTACCACCAGCTGACTTCTGATCCCATCTCCCCCTTTTGAGATATTCCTCAGGGTTTCTCTATATAAAATCCCCTTTTCCTCCAGAAATCTCACTGGGGTTTCAGGTGTTAGCTGGGCGTCAGTCACCTGTTCAAAACACTTTTGGAGAGTGGCGTCTGCCTTTTGCTCCTGTCCAAATCTGCTGTCTGTGGTTAAGGTTTCCACCACAGCTTCTGAACTCCCCTCTGCTTCCGTCTCTGGCTCATCATTACCCCCCTGAACTGTCCCCGTGGTGGCTTGTGAGCGTGTAATCACTAGCACCCGTTTCACATGTTCAGCCAGGTCATTTCCCACGAGCACGGCTGCTGGCAGAGTCGATGAAATCGCTATCCGCCAATCTCCCCTCCAGCCTTGAAAGTGGACAGGTACCTCTGCTACTGGCAGAGAGATTACCTGCCCCTCAATACCTGCTACCTTTATGCTCTCATTTGGGATTATAAACTCCCTAGGGATGATATCTGGATGGCCCAGGGTTACCTGGGAACAAGTGTCCCGCAGCCCCCTATACTGACGGTCAAGTATTCCTACGTCCACCCCTGCTGTCTCAAACAACTGAGAATCTGTTTTTATCAGCAAGCAGCGCTTTACCTCCACAAGAGGACCATTTTCCTCAGCCTGATCAGCATAGGTAGCTGTTCCAGACTGAGTAGCCATGGCAACAGGCTCCCTCTGTGACACTGAGCCTTGCTCTTTCTGGACACAGAACACAGCTTTTGGCTTGGTTCCACTAGACTCCTGAGGCACCATTCCTTTTAGCTGCTTTAATTTCTCACACTCTGAGATTAGATGACCCTTTCCCTGACAGAAATAACATTTTCTGGTGTATTTTGATTCTCTCTCATCTTGTTTTGGTTTTCCCTCCAAAATCTGAGGTCTTAGTTTCATGTCTGAGGGCTTCCCTTCACCATGGGCCCCTCCCCCTTGCTGGCTTTTCCCTGGTCCCTGAGAGTACTTGCTGTAGGTTTCTTTGGGTTTCCCTACAGATTTCCCCTCACCCAAGGGCTTTCTTATTTGGGAAATAAAATCCGCGATCTCTGCGGCTGCTGCCACAGATTTCGGTTTCCTTTCCCTCACCTGGAATTTCAATTCCCCATGCAGAACTGAATAGAACTGTTCCAGTGCTATCAAATCTTTAAGCTGCTCATAGGTCTCTGTTCCCTCCTGAGATAGCCATTTCTCAAGCAGCCTCACCAATTGGGCCCCCACTTGGGTAAAAGTCTGTTCTGGCTTCTTGGTTAGGGACCTGAATCTTTGTCTCAGCTGCTCTGCATTTATCCCATGTCTGGCAAACACCAGTTTTTTAAACTCTGCAAAATCTTTCATCAGTTCCTCAGGCATCTCGGCATAAACCTCAGCCAGGCTACCACTGATTAAAGATCGCATGATGGTCATCTTCTCAGTTTCCCTCACTGAGAAGTCCACAAACGCTCTTTCCACTAAGGAAAAGAACACCTCAGGACAATCTCCCTTGTGGTACACAGGGAATTTCTTCAGGTCAGCTTTAGACAATTGGCCTCCCTCAGAATCCCTATTGTTATTATTGTTCTGGTTCATCATTTCCAGTTTTCTTAATTCAAACGCCATTCTTTCTCTCTCTAATCTTTCTTCTCTTTCCAATCTCTCTATTTCAAATTGCCTCTGCCTTTCCCTTTCCCTTTCCTCCACTTCAAATTGCCTCATCCTCAGTTCATGCTGTTGGACTATGAGCAATTTTCTAAGTTCTGGGTTCTGCTCTCCTGTGCTGTCACCTTGCACTGAGCCAAATTCATCCTCAGAACCTTGGTCAATCTGGGGGTCTTTCACTTCACCCATGTCTGTTACTTGGCTTCGAGTCAAGGGCATAATCCCCCCTCAGAACAGGCTGCTTTAAAAAGTCAAGCCTCAAAATAAAACGACCACTTTTTTCCTTCTTGCCTCAGAACCAGCTCTCCCTAGAGATTGCTGCTGTTCTTCAGCACTAAACTTGCAACAGTATCGAGTCAGAGCCTACCCCCCTCTGCTGGGCCTCTCAGCTGGCAAGCTAGCTCGCTGTTACTATGCAGTTTTGCCTCAGCTTTTTCCCGCCAAAACTAGGCTGCCTCAGAGCACCTTAATCTAAGTCTCCCCAGTTGGCACGTTCTTCCACTAGTGCACCTCCCCGTGAGGTACACCTAGAAGATTACCTACGCGCCTCAGACTGTCCCTGACTAGACCCCCCTTGCTCTGGGCACACCTGCCAAGGCTTTGCTGGACCACTGGACAACTGGACCAGTCGTATCCCACACGCTGGACACCAATCAATGTGACAAACCCAGACCTACTGGGATATGTCACACAGTTACACTAAGCTGCCACCAACCATTCCCTTCAAGAAGTCACACAGACCAGGGATGGATTTTTAAACAATAAAAAGAATAAGGTTTATTTAAATACAAACAGGGTAAATAAAACAATCAGGTGAATAGGGTAAAGTAACGTGGCTTATTCTCACTCATACAAGCATACAGTTTGGTTCACCCAGAACCCTTAACTTAAAGCACAGACCCTGAACCTATCAGTTCTGGCTAACCAACAGACACCTGAACCTATCAGGTTGGTACTCTGACACACAGTAGTACCCTGTCTGACACACAGACTCCCACACCAACTCCTTCTTCCCAGCTGCTGCTTCGTCTGCTTAGCTTCTCCACACACGCATCACATATTTATACAGTACAGCCCCTCCTCCTGATGTCCCGCCTTCCACTCCCCATAGGATGGAACTTTCCCTCCAAACCCATGACAGACAGGTAACATCAGTGCTGTATGTAACAGGAAGGAAGGAAGGAAGGAAGGAAGGAAGGAAGGAAGGAAGGAAGGAAGGAAGGAAGGAAGGAAGGAAGGAAGGAAGGAAGGAAGGAAGGAAGAAAGAAAGAAAGAAAGAAAGAAAGAAAGAAAGAAAGAAAGAAAGAAAGAAAGAAAGAAAAAGAAAAAATGGCAACTCTAATTTCTAAGTACACTATAGAGTCTCATTATTGCTGTTATTGTCACCATTGGGGGAAGATTTGTTTTCCAGCCACGTATATATTAAGATTTTCTGCTACATGTTTCAATTCCTTCTGGACCCTTCTGTGAACTACGGTCAATCAGGATTGTAAACCTGTAGCAAACATCTACTAAAGACATCAACAAGGAATAGGATCATGGAGACCTCCAGGACTCTTTAGCTCTACCCTTTCAGTAAAACATTACTTTTCTAGCAGATTCAGTTAAAATCATTGTGTCTGGGAACATATAAGATTCACTCATACCCTCAGGCAGCTGTGTCATAATAAAGATGCATTAAACACCCATTAGATTCTTTGCTCTTATTGATTTAGGAACCCTTGACTTGACAAAGGTACTTTAACAATGGCATTTCCAGTCCCAGTGAGATGCTTCAAGTCTAGGCCGCAGCAAGATGATATTTATATAATGATAGGTAGGTAGGTAGGTAGGTAGGTAGGTAGGTAGGTAGGTAGGTAGGTAGGTAGGTAGGTAGGTAGGTAGGTAGGTAGGTAGGTAGGTAGGTAGGTAGGTAGGTAGGTAGGTAGACAGACAGAGACAGACAGACAGACAGACAGACAGACAGACAGACAGAATTGGGCGAATATGCTGATAACCTTGCACAGATGAACTGAGTAGTATACGCAGTGTGCTATATGTCTCCGTTCAAGTCACGGGAAGGAAATCTCAAACTTTTAATATATTCTTCAACAGCTATTTCCCTTTGTAATCTGCCTTTGGAGTTCTGCTCAAGGACGGCCACCTTTAGTTCAGTGTCTCGAGAGACTGAATGTTCTCCCACTTTTCTTTTTTTAATATTACTGTTTCTAATGTCAAATTGTTTCCGTTCATTCTCCTTCACATTTTAAGAGTCCTTCTTAAAGTATTGAGGGGCATTGCTAGAATCTATCAACAGTGCTGGGACAGTGAAAGGACCAATCCTGAAGCGGAGGCTCCAATACTTTGGCCAACTCATGAGAAAAGAGTAGACTCCCTGGAAAAGACCCTGATGTTGGGAAAGTGTGAAGGCAAGAGGAGAAGGGGACAACAGAGGACGAGATGGCTGGACAGGGTCACCGAAGCGATCAACATGAATTTGACCCAACTCTGGAAGGCAGTGGAAGACAGGAGGGCCTGGTGTGCTCTGGTCCATGGGGTCACAAAGAGTTGGACACTACTTAACGACTAAACAATAATGTCAACAGTGCTTCCTAACGTTGGGTAACCCAGATGTTCCTGGACTGCAACTCCCAGAAGCCTTCACCACTAGCTGTGCTGACCAGAGTTTCTGGAAGCTGCATATAATAAGTGTTTCGTAGAAGCAGTTGGTAATATGCGTATTGTTTTTTGATTTTTAAGGCTTAGCCAGCCAGAAATGATGGCTTTCCAGGAACTTTCCTGTGACCAGAAAACAAAACAAAACAAAACCCTCATGGGGTGCATTGCTTATTCAGAAACAGACCACATGAGCTGACTGTCTGCTGCCCGTTGTATGTGTGTGTTTTAAAAGTGACACTTATTATCTGTTTGTAAAAAAACAAGCCCCTTCCAAATGGAGAATCAACTAAATTAATACATGCAAATCAAAGTTTTTCAACAGAACCATTTCCCACCACTGCTCCCTTCACAGAAGTAAACCATTTCTGACACCGTGCTCGCCTGCCATTAAGCAGCTAAGCAGAATTGTTATATGGTGGTTCATTGTAAATATCCATCCAGAATAATTTATTAGGATGCCTCAAATTAAAATCCAGTCTTTCTGCACCACTGGACATCTCCCAGTGAACCTCTCATCCCATGCAATAAAGAAGATATTACTGTCTTAATGGTGGGACATTCCCTTGAGACCCGCACATGGATATGGCACAATTCTATCTCCTGTGAAAAATGTGACTTGCATCTCTCTCCAGTTATGCTCCATCTTCACCTATGTCCTGTATTGATTTTCCTTCTCTTTCTTTTCCCTCTTCTATACTTCTTACCTTTCTTACTTGAATAAAGCTGTCTTTTTTCTCTAGCATCCTCATGCCTCCCTCCCTCCACCATTGCATTTTTAGTGGTGCGCATGCTCAAAGAGACAGTCCTTGCAACTAATGCCATGGTTAATACCGTATTTTTCGCGCCATAAGACACACTTTTCCCCCACAAAACGGGGGGTGGAAAGTCTGTGCGTCTTATGGAGTGAAGAAAACAGATTATATTTTCCTGTTTTCTTCTCCTAAAAAATTGGTGCGTCTTATAGAAAGGTGCGTCTGGAAGCAATAATGAATCACGCATAACCCTCTGCTGTCGATTCCATCACAGGTACGTTGCAGCCTGAAGAAGGTATCCCATCTTTATTTTTAAAAAGTTTTTATACCGTACAAAAGTTTCATGCAGGAAAATTCCAGATTGCTTCATTCTCCAGATTGGAGAATATTAAAACTATGTGCATCAAAAGATGCATTCCCTCAGCCTAAACCAATGCTTCTTGTAGTTAATGGATGAGGGAAGCTTAATACTTTTCCTGCTGATTCAGATGGATAGATGCTTCATTCCTTCTTTCCCAGGTGGACCAGAAGTCTAATAGGCCACAACCGTCCACTGTGCTTTGGCTTCGGCAAAAAATGAAGGATGTACGGTCAGAAAGTTCAACAACTGGTCTGAGGGAGATTAGATAATTGGTTATGTCTGTTTTAATGTCCGGCCACCCAGTGTTAGACAATTACGACTTTTTTTAATACATTAGTGTACCAAAAATGTATTTCGCCCAAGAGGTTTCCAGTGCTCCAGAACTAATGAGAACCAGGGAATGCTCATTTTGAACAACATATCTCATTGCCTTCATGACGGGATGGGTAAAGGATGAGAAAGAGGAAGATCAATTTCCCCCCCAAAAACTTTTAAAAGGTGACTGAAAGGTCTAGTAATGATAAGAAACATGTTGGAAGTCCATTGCTCAAATACTAGAAGTTTTACTTGCAAATACATGGAAAGGGTGCTATTTTTGCCCATACTTATGGAAGTTATTTCTTCATTTAATTTTGTTTTCATTATTCCACAATTTCCCCCCATTATTTGGAGGTTCTGCAATGGTCCTCTCACTTCTCTATGGTAAATATTACAAGCTCAGTCCAAGCTTTTTTATGCTTACATATAATTCAGTGATCTCTGTGGGACAAATTAGTCGTGCTTTACTAAAATAAACTAAGACTCATTGGTTTTAATGCCCTAAATCCTGTTGTGTAAGTCACACTTGCAGAAGACAAGCGGCATGTCCTGCAGTGGGTTGTTGATGGCAACTAATGAGTCCCTGCTTGGATTTTTGAGGATGTGTGAAGCCAGGTAGTAAGCATTTGTTGCTCCAGAATCCAAATGTGGATTCATTAACTGGTAGTGAGAACCCACTGCAAGTTGTGCTATTTGGCTTCTGCAGCATAACTATGCAAGAGAATTTTGACAAACAGGCTTTCCCTAAGAACAAAATTTCTCCAGATCTGAGGCAGTTGTTTCAAAAGATTTTCATGAGATAATCTTAAGGAAACAGCCTTAAATCTAGGTTTTTATTTAAAAATATATATCCACCCTCCTTTATCTAAGTACACGTCATTTAACAAAAAAAAAAGGATTCAATTTTATTGATTGATTGCTAGATTGACTGATAGTTAGATAGATTGATTGACTGGCTGACTGGCTTACTGACTGACAGATTGATTTGGAATCACAGAATCACATAATAATTGGGTTGGAAGGGGCCCTCTAAGGCCATCAAGTCCAACCCCGTGCTCGAGGCAGGAATCCAAATCAAAGCAGATCTGACAGATGGCTGCCAAATTTTCTCTTGAAAGCCTCCAGTGTCAGAGCGTTCACCACCTCCTGAGGTCTTTGGTTCCATTAGCTCGTATCTGTCCAATAATGCATAGCATTCTCTGGGCAGTTTACAACTAAGAATTCAATCAAATAAAACACAATATACTATAAATACCTAATTTATAAAAACAATAATTAATCCCATCCTACCCATGACCCTAGGGACATGGCAGTGCTGTGGGCTAAACCACAGAAGCCTGTGCTGCAGGGTCAGAAGACCAAGCAGTCGTAAGATCGAATCCATGTGACGGAGTGAGCGCCCGTCGCTTGTCCCAGCTCCCGCCAACCTAGCGGTTCGAAAGCATGCAAAAATGCGAGTAGATAAATAGGGACCACTTCGGTGGGAAGGTAACAGCGTTCCGTGTCTAAGTCGCACTGGCCATGTGACCACGGAAGATTATCTTCGGAAAAAAATGCTGGCTCTATGGCTTGGAAACGGGGATGAGCACCGCCCCCCAGAGTCGAACACGACTGGACAAAAATTGTCAAGGGGAACATTTATCTTTACCTTATCCATAACCCTACTTAAATAAAAATAGACCATTAGACAACTTAAAATTGCAGGCTATTAAAAAGCTGCTTTTAAAAGTCCCATTTTCAGCGGTTTCTTAAAGACCTGGAGGAAAATAGCCTTTGGTCTCTATTGTTCCAAAGAGACAGAGCTATCACAGAGAAAGCAAGATCTCTTGCACTTACTCTTTTGTCCTCCTGTTCTTAGCATCATGGAGCAAGGAGGATGGGTAGCTGGTTTATGGGGCTGACGTTCCGACAAGGTCCTAAAGGGTTAAGAGTTTTATAGGTAATAACCAGCACCTTGAATTGTGCACGGAAACGAACAGGGAGCCAAGGAAGGTGTGCCAAGGCGGGGGAAATATGTTCAAATCGGCTGATTTAAATATAGTAGAAGTCTCATTATTATTTGAAGCACAGGCACATTTTTCATTTCATGGGGCATGACCTTTATCGCATACCAGAGGCCAGTATTTCAGCAAGAGGCAAGTAAAAACTACTCAGGGAAATGAATATTGCCCTCGCCGCTTGTTCCTTCATTTGGTAGGGACGGGATGTATATGAGAGATTTGAATTTGAAATACTGAATTTGTTCTCCTGTTACAGATATCAAGTGTAAATGCTTAAGAGGCTATGTGTTTGTCCAGCTTCAAATGCGTAATAGAGATGTTATAAGACTACCACCATCACCCATTTTGCCACACAACTAAGCAAACAAACAAATAAAAAAACATCAGGTCTCCACATGGAAGATTCGTAGATTCTGGACTTATTTCCCCTCAAGCAAGAAACATGTTTGGGAAATCTGGACTTGAGCACAGATTGACTTCCCAAATGATCCCAAATAGAAATGGGAATGAATATAAAAATGGATTGGTTTTTTCAACGAAAATAGCCGATTTGTTAAATATTCGTCGATCCATATTCGTTAAATTTTAAGTCCCGATTAATATGGATCGACGACTATTTTTCCATTTTTATTTGTCCTTCATAAAAAAATTTAATTCTTTCTGCCTACCGGGCGCCGATCAACTGATCAGCATGCCAATAGGCAGCCACCCACCCCACAGTGGGTTTTCCCCCCATTTCAGCTCCCCTCAAACACAACAACAACACCACACACACACACACACACACACACACACAGAGAGAGAGAGAGAGAGAGGAGACCATCAAATTCTGCGCATTTAACCAAAAGTGACCCTTCACTTTGGCTCTGTAGCACATGCTTTCTGGAGTCTACTTTCTATTCGGGGTGAAAAGGTTTTCCGTGAGTTATATGGGTGTTTTGGCCCACAGGGATTCTCCTGTCTACATATCTGAAATAGTTTGAAAAGGAAAAACCATGAATAGCATGCATTAAAGTTAGTAATTTTCATTCAAACCCATGGAGCAATGTTTCTAGGGTAATTAGATTCATGGCCCACCGCAGGGAGCAATTTTATCCAGTAACTTATCCGGACTACAGACACTAGCATAAACCATTCTGACCTGACGTTGAGCTGATCTGACTTTCATCTTATGCCAGAAGCTTTCGCCTGAATTATGGCAACATTTTTGCTTTCACCTTGAAGCAAACAAGCCTTAGAGAAATCCAATAGTCAAAGAGACCTCTCTCTCTCTCTTTCACTCAATAAAAATAAAAGATTAAAAATATATAAAACTTGTAGCTCAAAACAATGGAAGTCATTTCCCTCAACATATCCTTCATTTCTGATTAATTATCACAAACCTATTAATTATTATTGTTGTGACAGCCCAGTTTACCATCATTCTAGATTATAATTCATTTTTAATAGGACATTTTGATTTTCCTTTTATTCATATTCATTTTTCATAGATATTCGGTGCTTTGGGGTTCTCTCCTGTGTAATAAATGGGAACACATGAAAATTACTGGGAATTTAATAAGACCTTGAAGTTAGGTTGATTTAAGGGGAAAATAAAGATCACAGAGAGAGGGAAGGAGGCATTTCATAATAGTAGTTCATTAGTGATCTCTTAAGGAGTCAAATAAATCAAGGCCATTTATTCTTGCTCGCTTTCAAGTCCACCAACCTCTTGCCAAAAGGAATGAAGTGGAAAAGTTCACTATCTTTTCAGTAACCCTACCAAAAGGAAAGGGGCAAAAAATTACTTGGATGAAAGAAAGTGCAGCTAGTAAACAACAAAAGTTCCATAGGTTGAGGAGAAGACCCGAATTTATGATTTATAGCTTTATTAGTCCCATTTCCTCTATAACAGTTCTCAAAATGACATGGAAGACGGGGTTTTCTCTGCATGAAAGCAACAGCAGATTGTGTGGAGCTATCATACTGACTAAATTCAGTACCTGACAGCTTCAAGTAGGTGAGACTCACCGAATCAAGGGGAAATTGATACGCCAACATTTAGGTTAAGTTCCACTGATTCGGTCAATATGTTCTGCTTTGGACTAACATATGCATTTAGGCAAAATATGTACGGCTTCCTGCAGCCAAGTCAAACAGTAGCCAATTTTTAAAAAACTGTACCTAGAACCAACCCAAATGAATATTACAGTCAATAAAGCAAAAAAAAAAAAAAAAAAAAAAAAAAAAAAAAAAAAAAAAAAGGCCCAAAAAGCTATCCAAAATAGCAGCTTTATTTAGTAAGGAAAAAAAAGGAGAAGGAGGTAGGAAAAAGTAATCCAGTGGTATCTCTGGTAATTACTGAGCATGTGTTTTGCTCCCCAAACCACCCCATTAGTAAAATAAGTGTATCCCCTATTTGACTAAACCCTGCTTGGCTGGCCATTCCAGGCAGCAGGCGGGAGAACGAGTCTCCCCACATGGCTGCTGTACCACAACACACACTTTCTTAAAACAAGAAGGGCCCAAGAACAGTTGTGTCTCTAACGTGCAGGTCAGCAATTGAGTTTTTGGTTTCATTAAATCCCATAATCAGGATTTTGCCACTAAGGAGATCTTTATCTTGAGTCTTATCCAGGCTGGTCTGAAAATTCTGATTAGAAGCAGCTTTGTAGAATTGCAAACTGGCACTTTCTCCCCAAAACTTACCAACATATGCTAAACATTGTCAGGGATTGGAAACATTACACCATTAAGGCAATCCAAGTTTGCTGATCTCAGAATGTGAAAACAATTAATTTTCTAATCGATGAGCTAGATTGTTAAACTTGGAAACATCCCTGAGAATTGCTGTCATGAGTTAATATAACGAAAAAGAGTATAATAGAACATTCGCAACCTGTTGCTAAAAAGAAAGAATTAAAGCAACAGATTAAACTTTAAAAAGATTTCTCACTAAGCACGGCATTCTAAACTGGAAGCAACTCACCTCCATTTCAGCTTCTAACATACTTGGGGTCACTTCATGGATCTGATGCTCTGAATAAGCATTTTTTTTAATTCCACCCTATTGGTATCAAAAAGAAAAAGAAAAAGAAAAAAAGGATCTACAACATACACTGGGAATATGCACTGTCAGTCTTATTTCAGATCAAGGCATAAGAGAATAGCTGTGGTGAACTGGAGTAAATTAAAAAATCCATGCAGATGCATGGCACAATTTGATTTGCATTATGGACTCAAATCAATTCATAAGCAAAAAAGCAAAGTGTGCGGCTCATATATTTGTTGTTGTTGAGTCATTAAGTTGTGACCCCATGGACCAGAGCACGCCAGGCCGTCCTGTCTTCCACTGCCTCCCGGAGTTTGTGCTTATATATACCAACCCATAACACTTAAAGCACTCTCTGAGTAGTTCATAATTTAATTATGCAGCCTATGCATTGCCCCCCACTCCTCCGGAGAGCTGGGTATTCAATTTACCAACCTCAGAAAGATGGAAGGCTGAGTGAACCTTGAGCAGGCTATTTGGGTGGGAACCCAGGTCATGAGCAGAGTTTTGGTTGCAGTACTGCAGTTTAACCACTGCGCCATGAGGCTCCATAATTCAACCTACTTTTTTTTCCCTCCCAAAGACAAATTTAAAGGTGCTTAGTCAGGAAACCTCTGGAGCAAGCAGTCTGTGATATGGCAGATTTATTCCCTTCTGTAAGGTCTACAAGTCCACAAAATCCCCTAACTAAAGAGAATTAATACAATCTCTGCCTTTTTATTATTTATTACACTCCCTCTTCGCATAAGTTGCTGAAAAATTATGAAACTGGGAGCTACCATTATTATTGCTTTAATGAATCATGCCTCCATACGTCAACTAAATATTTGCTAATGTTTCATTGATTTTGCAACACAATACCTGATTTAAAATTCCAGGCAGTCCATTTTAATGATCTACATGTTAGGTTTAGGGAAGGAGCCAGCAACTATTATGAGGTGAACAGATTATTCTGGAGAGGTATCCTAGGTGTCTTATGTTCGCTGTTTTAATAGTTTTGCTTTGGTTTAATTTAAAAGAAATTTGTGTACTAATGGTAACACTAAAACTAAAATTACTGTATCATCACATTTTTTAACAACTGCAACAGCCACTCAGAGGAAGTTGAAAGGTTTCATTCATTCATTCATTCATTCATTCATTCATTCATTCATTCATTCATTCATTCATTCAACTTCCATACCACCCCAGTAATGCAAACATGCCCTGGGTGGTTCACAACTAGAAATGGGCACAAACAGGGCAAACCATAGTTTATGAGAGTTTGCAGTTCGTCACTAGTCACGGACCACAAGCCACAACCTTTCAAACCAGAACCATTTCACAGTTCAGGAAATCTGGGAGCAGTAGAACAGCCCCACCATGGTTAGAGATGTCAAACTCTCAACAAATCTTTAGCTGACTCTCCTCCCCATTCCCTCCAAGTTTAGCAAAGACTGGATTTGGGAAGTCTAAATTAACAGCTCCACAAACATGTCCCCCGAGGAAAGTGTTCTTTAACAACTGGTGGGTTTGGCATCTCTGATTTATGCCGAGGTCCTTCTATCACTCCCAGAAGTCCCAAAACACACGAATCATGGAGCATCCGAATCGCCAACACTGATAATAGTTTGGTGCTTCATTTAGTTCTGGGCAGGCATGTTGCCCCAAAGCTGTCCGTCATGAAACATGAAATGGCCCGATTCGCGAGGCATTTTTGCTTAGTGGTTTGTTTCACGGACCATCTCTGTTCACCACACATCAAGTCCTTCCTACACTCTATTGTATAAAATTACAATACACAATAAGTACAATAGGTAGAGGGTTGAAAGGAGAAAGACTCTGCTATAGCAGAGAAGACAATGAAGAGCAATTAGTTGCAAGCCACTCTGAAACTTTAATGTATTGCATTCTTCCCAACTGCTGCATTATATCCACACTAAGCGTGAAAGGTGGAAGGCAGCAGGAAAGGAGGAAGACCCAGTGGCAGATGGACTGACCCCCCTGAAGGAAACCACAGGCTTGATTTTGCAAGAGTTGAGCAGGGCAGTTGAGGACAGGGCATTCTGGAGATGGCTCATTCATAGGATTGCCGTAAGTCAGAGGTTTGATGGCACATAACAACCACAACAATGAATGTTTTAGATAAAGAATCATACCAATCATTTCCAGGAGAGAGGGAGAGAGAGAGAGAGAGAGAGAGAGAAGAAAATTAAGTTAGAAACTAAATGAATGCTGTTCAGAAACACTGGCTGAAATAAATGAGCCCTAGACACCCTTTTCAATTATTTATGATATATTAAAGAGAGGGAAAGGAACAACTGATGAATAATAGCTATTTAGAAAATACTTTGCATAATGCTATGAATTTGCATAATGCACATATTAATGGTGAACCAAGAGTGTTTAATATATTTTAAATTATTTTGCCATTAGTTTAGATAAAGGTTTTCTATTAACATGAAATTATTGGTGACCTTTGCAGTGAGAAAGAGCATTAACAAATAAAGGAATATTACTAGAAGTATTCCCCTCTAAAAGCCTGCACTTGGGGAAACAAAAATATTAAAAGAAAATTATCCTGATTAATTATCTCAGCTAGTTGCTTATTTTTGGAAAACACATCAGCGAAGAGTACAAGGGCAACTGCCGAGGCAAACGGGCAAATTCATTCCACGCATCTCGAAAATCAGAATCACAAAAGCCCATTTAGAGAAGCCACAAGCACCATGAAGGGTTACATTCAATTGGTAGTCCCCAAATGGAGTGGGCCAGTGCTTCCCAACCTTGGGCAACCATAACAATCTTGGATTAAACTCCCAGAAACGTTCACCACTAGCTGTGCTGGCCAGGAATTATGGGAGTTGTAGTCCAGGAACATCTAGGGACCCAAGGTTGGAAAACGCTGGAGTAGAAGCATTGAGTCAATGAGACTTGCTTAAATGTTGTCACAACCAAAATCCAGTTGATTCAGTAAGTCTACTCTTCTTGGGACTAACAATTAGATTTGGGAAAGAGTAATAAGCACTAAAAGGGACGTGGTGGCGCTGCGGGCTAAACCACAGAAGCCTTTGTGTGCTGCAGGGTCAGAAGACCAAGCAGTCATAAGATCGAATCCACGCGACGGAGTGAGCGCCCGTCGCTTGTCCAAGCTCCCGCCAACCTAGCAGTGCGAAAGCATGCAAATGCAAGTAGATAAATAGGGACCACCTCGGTGGGAAGGTAACAGCATTCCGCGTCTAAGTCACACTGGCCATGTGACCACGGAAGATTGTCTTCGGACAAACGCTGGCTCTATGGCTTGGAAACGGGGATGAGCACTGCGCCCTCGAGTGGAACACGACTGGACAAAAATTGTCAAGGGGAACCTTTACCTTTACCTAATAAGCACTAAAAGAGAGCCTCGTGGCACAGTAGCTAAACCGCTGTACTGCAGCCAAAAGAGTGCTTGAAGCGCTATGGGGCGGTATATAAGCAGCACACTTTGCTTCTGCTTTAAAATGTGGCAGATAAGTGTTAACTATATATGCTTTACATATGAATATAATCCCACTTTTTGTGCATGTTCTGCATACAGATTGAGTGTACATATAATCAAAAAAGGTAGAGCTTCATGAACCTAGTTCTGATTCCCCACCACCCCCAGTTTTCCAGACCTCAAACTCAGTTCTTGTAGGATATTCAGAAACCCATGTACAGAAATACAGACCAGACCTTTAAATGACACTCTTTCTATTCAATGACCACGAAGATAATTGACTTGATGTGATTGTGAGAAGTGCCATGTTCACAGGGGCTGTGGTTATCAGTTGCATAATTTCAGAACTGAACTTCATTGCCTTATTCCCCACTCTGCCCCCTCTTTTCAACATTAGTGGCCCAAATCCTGTTAGCTACTACTAGTGTTGTATAACAGTTGACATCAACCTTGGTGGTGAATTGCCATAAATTAAGAAGAAGAATGGATGCTTCTGAATTGTGGTGCTGGAAGAGGCTCTTGAGAGTCCCCTGGACTGCAAGGAGAACAAACCTCTCCATTCTGAAGGAAATCAACCCTGAACGCTCACTGGAAGGACAGATCCTGAAGCTGAGGCTCCAATACTCTGGCCATCTCATGAGAAGGGAAGATAAATTTCCCTGGAAAAGACCCCTGATGTTGGGAAAGAGTGAAGGCAAGAGCAGAAGGGGGACGACAGAAGACGAGATGGTCGGACAGGGTCACCGAAGCGACCAACAGGAATGTGACCAAACTCCGGGAGGCAGTGGAAGACAGGAGGGCCCGCCGTGCTCTGGTCCATGGGGTCATGAAGAGTCGGACACGACTAAATGACTAAACAACAACAACAACAAGAAAGCAAGTGTGTTTTCTTTTGCACAACAAATCACAGGAGATTTAAGCCAACTGTTCTATAACAATGTAACAGGATTTGGGCTATTACTTCACTTCCTCCAAAATGTGGAAGGCAATCCCAGAAGTCGCCATTTTCTGACAGCTTCTTTACCTGATGTGCCCATGGTTTTTTTTTGCAGGTTGGCAAGTTTTATTTCCTGCATAATGACCAGTGCACTCATTTGGCCATCATCTCTAACATTGTAATCTGTTTGTGCAATCTTCGGACGTTCACAGACGAGGTGCGACACTGTTTCATCTTTTTCTCGGCAGGGTCAACATTTGCTGTAAGCACTAATTCGTTGGATCTTAGCCTTCGTCACATTGGTTTGGAATGCTTGTTCTTGTGCAGCAAAAATCAAGCCTTTGGTTTCTTTCTTAAGGGTCCTCAGTTTTAGACATGCCCATGTCGAATGATGATGATGAGGGTGGTGATGATGGCGATGAAGATTGCAGTCCTGTGTTGCAACACCATTGCAACTACCCTGCCCATTCCTCTCCAAGCTCCCCCTTCCCCCCCATTCAATTTATGTGACTTACTGGTACATGCTCATATAGCTGCCCAGAATATACCAGATGGCGGGATATAAATCGAATAAATAAATAAATAAATAAATAAATAAATAAATAAATAAATAAATAAATAAATAAATAAATAAATAAATAAATAAATAAATAAATAAATAAATAAATGTATTGGGACAAATTCTGAACTAAAAATATCATACCAGGTTCTGCTGCTCAAGCAATGGGGTGGGAGCAGCATTATTAAAATGAGATATGGCATCTGTCACTGCACCTCAGTCCAACTGCATTATAATGCATTACAAGGGATGCTATCAAAAAATTGAAAATCCAACGAGTGTTTCACTTAGTTACAGTAATTTTTCAATGCTATTCCAATCTTGTGCAAATTAGAAACCACTTACGGCTCTGAAGACTGACAGGAAACTGAATGAGGTTCTCATTATGCTTTTAATAGGTTTACTGGTTATTTTCTATTAAAGCCTTCTTCAGGGGGAATTATACGGCATACCTCTACATTCAAACCAGGTACAAGGCGTATGGGAAGGTGCTCCATCAAATTCAATGTGAAACAGAACTCCAAGCTGTTTTCGTATTCTTTAGCACGATGATTATACTGCATATTTCTTTCCTTTAGAATCAATGGGTTCAATTACTTGATGCTTCAAATTACTTCCTAGGCTATATCCTGGTTCTCGCTGAAGAGATAAATCTGTATCTCTAGGCTATACTACTCCCGTCCCATTGACAGTTCTGGGGGGAAGTCCTGGCACCTGAAGCAGTATTACTTGGCACCTGGTAGCTGTGCAAAATCTGAATTAAGTTACAGTGAAGAGCTGGCTCACCACTGCAGTGATGAAGACGTTATGTGCCATCAAGTTGCTACTGACCTACGGTGATACCAATGGGGTTTTTGAGTTATGTGAGATGTTCATAGAGAGCAGAGTTATACCATTATCACCCCTCAGTGAGCTTCCTAGGCTACCAGAGGCTTTGAACCCAAGTCTCCTGCATCCTTGGTCTGACACTCTTCCTGGATTTTCTATTTAAAGGTAAAAGGAAAGGTTCCCCTTAACATTTAGTCCAGTTGTGTCCGACTCTAGAGGGCGGTGCTCATCCCTGTCTCCAAGCCAAAGAGCCAGCGTTTTGTCCGTAGACAGTTTCTGTGGTCGTATGGCCAACGCGACTAGACACAGAACGCTCTTACCTTCCCTCCATGGTGGCACCTATTTATCTACTCACATTTGCATGCTTTCGAACTGCTAGGTTGGCAGGAGCTGGGACAAGCGACGGGAGCTCACTCCGTTGCGTGGATTCGATCTTACAATGGCGAGTCTTCTGACCTTGCAGCACAGAGGCTTCTGTGGTTTAACCCGCAGCGCCACCATGTCCCTTATTTTCTATTTAGCCTACATGAAATACCGTATTTTTTGCACCATAAGACACACTTTTTTCCCACAAAACAGGGAGGTGGAAAGTCTGTGCGTCTTATGGAGCAAAGAAAACAGATAATATTTTCCTGTTTTCGTCTCCTAAAAATTTGGTGCGTCTTATGGAAAGGTGCGTCTTATGGAGCGAAAAATATGGTATGTATATGCAAGCATGCAGTCCCTTCTTCCATAAGCATAGCACAGCTGAATCCAATATGGACCCTTTAGAGGTATTTCAGAGTACAATCGCCATCAGTCCCAGCTGTCTGGATCTTCTGATGGCACTGATCACTGAGGATCACATTTTCACCAATACGTTTAATGTCTCACCTAGTCAACTTGTACCATGCACAATAGTTGATTTGTTTTCCCCCCAAGCATCCCTAGATTAAATGAGAACTCCTTTAAGGCATCTAGGTTCTCAAGGTCATCGTCACAGCTACTACCAGCTTAAACTGGAGAAGTACGGCTACAAAGATAAATCCAAACATTATTTTACTTTGGAAGGCAGAAAGTTATAAGTCTTACTTATGCCCTATTCTCTTCTCCACCGCCCCAGTTAAATCACCCTCACTAGGCTTCCCATATTTCTTGTCTGATCATTAACCACTGACATAATTAATATGCACCCACTGAAGACCCAGCACAGTAAGAACATAATCACGTATTGATTTGATTCATGGCAGTACCTGTGCAGGGAAGCCAAGATAGATTGGATTCCTTAAAGTATCTTGAATACAGAAGCAAAAACAGAAGCAAGTTGGGAGTTACCAACTGTGGTGGGGCGCTAATTAACAACTCAATTAAAAAAGGCAAATTAAACTTTATGGTTCGCTATCCTTCACTGCTTAATAAACTGTTTTGCTAAGCAAATGATTAAAAATGATTGTCCTAGAGGAAAAAAAAATTGCCCTCCCTTAAAATGTGTACAAAATTTGCCAGTATAAGATATTTTTTTAAAACCAAGCGAGGACACTATCATTGTCAGGCACTTGTGGATGTTCCTAGAAGACAGGAAAATTACGTTACGAGACACTGTCCAAAATCTTATTGCTTAGTGTGGCGAATGCTCTGTAAGTTCCATTGAATCAAACAGGCCTACTCCAACTGTGTGTTGTTTTAGCACAGCAAGTCACAACTAGAGGAGAGCCACTTGAATGGAAATTACTGTGGATGTAATTCATCAAATCCACACCGATTCACTCGGCCTACTCTGGTGCAATTTTACTGCGCCAAAGAACAGGATTGTGGCCAGCGTTGCTTCTCTCGCACCAGCTGGAGACTGATAAGAGAGGGCCATTTAAAGGACTTCAAACATGACAGTGCCCTAGTTCACAGACCAGCCTCTTAGTCATTCTAGTACGCCCACTCTCTGATGTAAAATCTTCATTAATTGTCTGCATATGCAGAAAACACACCTGACTCTCCTTTGATAATTTAAAACTTCAGAAGTTAAACAGGGGGGAAGAAAAATCAGTTTCTTGTTAAACAGTGTCAGTGTTTACATTTAAAATAGAAGGATAAATTCCAGCTAGCCAAACACAAAACATATTCTCATTATTTAATACAGCCTCTATATGAAGTAGCATTTACAAGATGGTACCATTCTACAATCTAGTAAAAAATTAAGTCAACACATAGTTATCCAATTTGCTGATTTAAAAAAAAAACTATGTCTAGGGTTAGACAAAGCCCTTTTGTCTAGTTCATTGAAAGCTTGCTTCTCTTGGACAAGAAGCTTCCATTCTTCTCCCTTGTTCTCACCATACCTCAGTGTTTGTTGTTGTTGTTTTGAAATTGCTTTGGTGTTTTTTTTCCCATCGTTATAGTTGTGAAGGGACTAAGCAGGGAATGGAGACTCGAGCTGCAGAACTTGTCAAGTTGGACTTAGTCACACCAGTTACTTGACTCAACTCTTCTTCCCCCCCCCCCCATGACTTGGACTCAACTTGCTCTTCAGAACCCACCCACCCCTCCTTTTCTTCTAGGGCAGTGATGGCGAACCTTTTTGAGCCCGAGTGCCCAAAATGCAACGCAAAATCAACTTGTGCCCGAGTGCCAATACTGCGATAAAAACCCGAATGCTGAAGTTTTAGTTTAGAAAAAACAACTGCTCCTGTACTGCAAGGGTTAAATGCTTGGTTTTTCCCCCCTCTATGGGCAGTATTAACAAATAAATACTTACCAGTCCTCCAATCCCCCATTGCGCTAGACCAGTAATGGTCGCCATGGCACCCCTCCGCTGGACCACTGCACCAGCAGAGGGGAGTGCTGAAATCCGGGATCGGAGGATGGGTAAGTATTTCTCGATGGCGACGTATGGCTTGTGTGCCCACAGAGAGGGCTCTGTGTGTCAGCTGTGGCACGCGTGCCATAGGTTCGCCATCACTGTTCTAGGAAAAAAACACTTGTTTTTAATGGGGACTCAGACTTGAGGCTTGGTACCGAAGATTCGTTCTTGGACTTGGGTCTCAGACCCAAATATTTGCCAGCATCCCCGCAATTAAGTGTGTCAGTTGTTGGCGTCGGTGTTTTCTGTTAGCACCATGGTAGGACTTTCCTTGTAAGGTCTTTTCCCAAAAGTTGTGGTGGCTGAAGGCTACCCATAAGGAAAGTGGAAGGAGGGGAAAAAAAACCCCGAACAACAAAAAGAATATTTGCTAACACACATCAAAGAATGTCCCATGGCTACATTAAACATGAAAATTATACTTCCTACCCATATTAATTTATGTTCTTTGGAGAGATTTTTTTTTAAAAAAAGGTAAAGCAAATTATTTTCCTGAAAAACTGAATGACAAAGGTAAAAAAGAAGAAGCAAAAAGCAGAATATATATTCAGCGCAGGGCTACTTGGCATATTCCCAGCTTCACGGATCACAATGCAAGGAGCATCCTGTAGTTCTCCTGACATGCTGAATTAACACAACTTGAAGGACCCCTGTCAGTCAATCACTAAGAGGCCTGTGATAATCCTTCCACGTCAGCAGAACAGAACACACAGAGGACTGGCAGAAAGGCATCACAAGTAGTAAATGCATCGAGATAGATTTTCAAATCATTCTATACACCTTCTAAAGATAAGAAGCCGATGGAGAACAGAGATGGGACGAGTCAAAAAAAAAAGTGTACAGGAAAGGAGATAGGAAGGTGAACGCTTTCTAAAGAGGAGGGAAAGCAGAGAGAGAAATAATGGGGACACAATGGTTAAGGGGGGAAAAACGGAGGGGGGAAAAGGATGGTGAAGGAAGACATCAAAGGGGAGGGGTAAAGTGGAGAAATCAAGACCAATTCATTCCTTCGGCATTGGGGGGGAGAGCCAGACAATTAAAAATGAAACCTTGATGTTTGACCTTCAGTTCAAGCTGCAGAGAATGATGGCTAACCAAAACAGATTGAGGTAAAGGTTAAAAGGTAGAGATTTTTTAAAATATATATATCTATAATTTCCTGTTTTAAAATTGTGTGTGTGTCTTGTGGCACCAGGCAGAAGCAACTTATCACCACACAAAAGTTTAGTATAGCTCCCTATGACATACGCTAGGATGGCATGCAAAATCATGCCCAACATCTTAGGTATCAAATAGCAATAGAATTGGTGCTTACTCACTATGTCAGTTTTTCAAAACACGTTTCCTTAAAATCTCTTTGGCATTCTTATCGCTTAACACATGTACACACAATTAAACAGTGAAAAATGATTGTTTTTTTGGGGAAAAAAATTAAACAAGAAAGCAATGTAATCAGTTGAGCACACATCTCTTGAGCTTCTGGAAGTTCCTTTTTTTAAAAAAGAGGAATATTTGCTTAAATTTAGTTTATATGGTCACTCTGGAGAGATCGAGAAATTTAAGTGATGGAAAGCCACAAACTTTCAAAACTTTTTTTTAAATTGTTCATTTGTGGCCCATTGAGTTGAATCATACTGACTTCACTGGTAATATGAAGGACCTGATCAGAAAGAAACGACGAAACGTAACATTCTTTTTCTCTACCTCACCAAATTTTGTGCAGTTGTCATTGCTTGCTACAGTTCTTTGGTAACACGGTGATTTTTTTCCCCTTTCTGATTTGATCTTTTTAATATCAAGTGTGTGTGTGTGTGTGTGTGTGTGTGTGTGTGTGTGTGTGTGTGTGTGTGTGTGTGTGAGAGAGAGAGAGAGAGAGAGAGAGAGAGAGAGAGAGAGAGTGAAGTGTTCATCATATTATATGTTGCACGTTCTGCTCTGTTTTGTATTAAACTATTTGCATGGTGCTGGTGTCTGACTGTAGTAAAGCACATTAATTCCTTCAATCAATCATACTGCCCAAAATCCTGTTCTGCAGATTATGCCTGTGTGAGGACGGCAATGTCACTGCCAGGGGAAATTTTTAGTAGTTAGAGAGTTCCTGCTTCTATCCTGCAGCTTGTCTGACTCACATGCCATCAGTCTTATTGCACATGAGTAGTGCAAGCCCCAGGATGTAAATCGGAACTCTTTAATTACCACGATCCCCATTCTCATCATTCTTACGGACATGTAATTTATGGAATAGGATTTTAACTGTTATCAAAGAAAATAAAGCTGGTCTGATTTCTTTTTCTTCTTCAGGTGAAATTTGTTAATTCCGAGGACAGTAATACACCTGTAAGCCAACAATAAAATAGCGGTCAAGATCCAGTTTGCTTCCAAATGCTGCTTTCCAAGGATGAATTATTTTCCTTTCTGTGTTTCCCCAGAAACCTGCTCTAAAAAACCCTTTGAAGCAGGTTTTAGCACCATGAATGACTCTCAGAAAGTAAGGGTTATCGTCTCATAAACTGAACTTTTAAATTGGTGAAGTATAAATTGTTGAAACACAACAGGAAGAAAGCTGAAACCGAAGGTGAAACTTTTTAATCAAGCAAAGAAAGCAGGACATACGTTAAAGTGCATCATTGAAGGTTTCCTCCATTTCAGCTGAGAGTAAGCAAACAATATCAAACCTGTCACAATTAACTTTTGTAACGAGGTGCCCTCAAGAGATAAACATCGCCTGGTGTTTTATATCATCCATTCATAGGCAATGATAGTAAAAAAAAAAACTATGCTTGGCTTTTCTTTTTTTCTGATATAGTATTAAAAATGTCAAAATTTAATCACATCCTGGTAAACTGCACTTGGCTTCATTTTCAACATTTAGCTAAAATATATTGTCATTTCCTTTCCACATCTGTCGACAACAAATCTGACAAGGAATGAAACATGCTAACAGTGAGAAGCATCTCCAAAAATTCTTACTTCTAACGCACAATGACTTTTAGCTGCCTACGGCTACCCAAGGGTTTTATATGGAATCTTTGTTTCTGTATACACCTGAGAATGTAGATTAAATGCTTAGAGCCCCATCTACAGATTTATGAAATCAGAGGAGATGAAAAACAAGAATACATTCAGGGGTACGTCAGATAAATGCGTTTTTTGAGATGTTCTTAGGGTTTTCCAGCCCTTAAATCTCACAATAGCACCATCTAATGACTGTGAACCTCCCTTTAGAAAATTAGTAACAATTTTTTTTAAAGAGCTGCTCTTGCTTCCTATGGGATGGGGCTGTAGAAACCAGAATTCTACAGAATGGCTAAAGAGCCCTTTCATTCGGGGACCTGTATGGAAGGATAGAACCTGTACATCTCACATTCAATCTTTGCCAGACTTGGAGATGGTGGGGAAGAGCGTCAGCCCAAATTTGACGAAGATGGGATTTGGGACGTCCAAGTTCTAGCCCGCCTATGGATCACCAACGACGATCCTAGTTCGGTGTTTCGCTTCATTCTGGGCCAGTGTGTTTTTCCAAACCACCCTGAAATGAAGCACAAAATGGCCCAATTCATGTTTTCCTTCCTTCCTTCCTTCCTTCCTTCCTTCCTTCCTTCCTTCCTTCCTTCCTTCCTTCCTTCCTTCCTTCCTTCCTTCCTTCCTTGTTTCTTCTTTCTTTCCTTCCTTCCTTCCTTCCTTCCTTCCTTCCTTCCTTCCTTCCTTCCTTCCCTCCTTTCTTTCTTTCCTTCTTTCCTTCCTTCCTTCCCTCCCTCCCTCCCTCCCTCCTTCCTTCCTTCCTTTCTTTCTTTCTTTCTTTCTTTCTTTCTTTCTTTCTTTCTTTCTTTCTTTCTTTCTTTCTTTCTTTCTTTCTTTCTTTCTTTCTTTCTTTCTTTGTGGTTCACTTCATGCCCATCTCTAATTCACGTCATTTGGAAACAACAACTCGATTTAAGCAGCAATCTTGGACTTAAACTTATATATAACTTATATATATGTCAGTCACTGTGTTATATATTAAGATAATATGCTGGTGTTTGCCAAGTGCGTCTGAAATTATTTGCATCTCCAGGGACGGGGAAAAGAAGCGCTGCCCCACTTACACATAATTTCTTTCTAACTGGTGCCCAAGTAAGTTGTAAACAGAAAGGGGCATGTGTTTTAAGGTAGCATAACTTAATAAAGAAATATACCAAAATAATTGAAAGATGATTCAAAACTTTTTTTCCAAACAGGAAGAGAGGAAGAGCTTCAAAAAAGTTACCAGGAGCCACTCTCAATTAATCAGAAACGGTGTTTCAGCAGAGCAGAAATACCCTTCCAGCAAACCCTCCGGCTAAAAGAAAGTTTCTTTTCTGGGAGCAAGGGGGAAAAAAGGCTCTTACAAGCAGCCAATATATAATAAGAATGACACACCAATGAAAAATTAATCAGGGCTTGTAGCAGAGATCAAAACTTTAAAGGTTTATCAGACAGAAACCAAAATACAATGCATGGCATTTATAAGTACATTTCAGAAGTCATTATCACCTGTCTTATCACAGACATGAGTGTCTCATTGGGAGAAAGCTGTCAGATTTTCTTATGGCCAAAGAGCACACTTCTCAAGTACAGTGGTGCCTCGCTTAGCGATGTTAATTCGTTCCCCAAAAATCGCTGCTAAGCGAAATGCGGTTTCCCATTGAAATGCATTGAAAACTGGATAATCCGTTCCAATAGGAATGAATTGCCGCCCTTAAGCGAAAATCGCCATAGGAAACATCACTAAGCGAAACACAGTTCCCCAATTGAAATGCATTGAAACCTATTCACCCATAGGGACCATCGTTAAACGAAGCACAAAAATGCTCCGGAAAAGTAATTGCTAAGCAATTTCATCATTAAATGGAGCAATCGCTAAGCGAGGCACGACTGTATAGGATTTTTGGTTCAATTCCTGGCCTCTCCATTGGAAAGTATACAAGACTGCAAGGCTATGGAAGACTTCTGGATAAATAAAGGTAAGTAGGTAGGTAGGTAGGTAGGTAGGTAGGTAGGTAGGTAGGTAGGTAGGTAGGTAGGTAGGTAGGTAGGTAGGTAGGTAGGTAGGTAGATAGATAGACAGACAGACAGATAGATAGATAGATAGATAGATAGATAGATAGATAGATAGATAGATAGATAGATAGATAGATAGATAGATAGATAGATAGATAGATAGATAGATAGATAAAAGTGGTGCTTTGCATTCTTTAGGAGAAAAAGCATGCCAAACTGCTTACATTAGCAGAAACTGAAATGCCCCAAAATGACTTTCACAGGAAACAATCCATTGCCAACATTTATGTCAAAAACCATCACTTTCTCATATACCAGAAAAAGTGTGTTTGAATGTTTAATAACCCTTCCTTCACAACGAGCTCCGGTTATAACCCTGACCCTGTTTACTGCGTGACTGCCTAAATCATGGAAGCCCCTCGACTTTAGAAGAGCTAATAGCAGCATTTCAGCCGCTTCCTCCTCATTAAACCCACCTCCTTTCTCTCTCAGAGCTTTGCACGGCTGCTCTAATTATAGTGTCTTTGCTCATCCATGCATGTGTGTATTCTTTTCATCTCCAGAACGCATGCCTGTCTTGCTCTCCTATCACTCTACTTTCTCTTGATTAGCTAATAGTCTCTCTTCTCTTCTTTCATCTACAAACAAGTGTATCCTTTACCATTTGCCTCAGCCATTTACCATTTACCTCCATCCTCACATCGCTCTACCTGTTTAACCCATTAGGTGCCACTCTTTTTCCAAACTCTGCTCGCGCCATACCCTTTATCTCTCCGAACTATATGGAATGCATGGTTTACTCAGAATTAGAGAGAAACTCTTCCAGACAATTTACAGCAGGAACAACATTCTGTCATGCCTTAAAAATAAAGTGATACAGAAATGTATTATCGTATGATAATGCATGCAGTAATCTGGTGAGAAAGGCCAGATTACTCACACATAAATATGTTTGAACTTCCTTATGAGTTCAAATGTAGGTTGCAGAGAAAATGTGACATTCCATGGAAATCCTCCCCCTATTTATAAGATACAGCTGGCAAAACCTTCCAATTAATAGGCAATTCCCTCCCTCTCTTCTGGCTTACCCATCCCAGCACAAGCTACCCAACCTGTATTTCAAAGACAACTGAAACCATCATCCTCTCTTTCCCCAGTTTCTTGACACGAGGTGAAGAAAACTGCATGCTGGGCCAAACGTATCTCTCACTGCTTCAGAATTCATGCTAGGCATCTCAACCCATCTGAGCCCAGAATATACAAGGGCTATAAAAAGAGAAACTCCCAGATTCTTTAAAAAACAGAATGAAAGGAAAGGACAGGATTCAGACAGTGTGGAATGGGATTATAGAGTCATGATGAGCAAGTAACAGTAGAAAGTCCCAAATCCGGACAATGGGTTAGGATCACATAATTTGTTGGCCGTGGAGCAGTCAGAATTTTTGACCTTACAGTTGCCTCTAGAACATATCATGAATGCCTCCCAACGGCTATCCAAATGAAGACCTCTGATAGACATAAATGCTTGCTTTCTTTGTTGCCACCTTTTAATTGTTCCTTAAAAAAAACAGTTCAGCCCTAGATACTTCTGTCATTTTTTCCAGCAGGCCAACACAGCTACCTTTAAACCAAAAAAATGTTTATTGGAAAACATCCCCACTGATTTGGAAAAAAATATAAGTAAATATAGAAATGAAATGGTTCAACTACGACCATCTGTGCCTTCAGATTGAGCCTTATGGTAGGTGTGTGTGTGTGTGTGTGTGTGTGTGCGTGTGTGTGTGCATGTGTGTGTGTGCCTTCTTCAAAACATGCAGAAGCTCTATGAATGCAAAATGATAATGCTTTGGGTTTCCAACCTTTCACTCTACAAATTTAAAAAAAAATTAAGGAGAAAGAACAAATCAAGTCTCCAGAGTTTCACGTGCCATTTCTCTACTTCTGTAAACAACCTCTGCTCAGTAACTCATGGCATATATAAAAAGTAGTGACAAGGTCACTTATTAAGAACTGTTCATGATCAGTTACCGTAGCAACAGAAACGTATGGCAACAAAGATGGAGAGTAAAAATAAAGGATGTGTCCATTATGCCACTCCTGTTCCCTTCTGGGGCTCCTCTAAATGTTACTGAGACTGGATTTTATCTCACTATCCCCACTAAGGTGTAAATACATTTATCTAAGGAGGTAAAAACAGTTCGGCCCAGTTGGGTTGGCATGAAGAAAGCAGAAACCATCCTTAATGGTTTGTTTTATGTTTTCAGTTTATAATCCACTTTTCATCTTGTTTTTAAGTTTATTCTTCTGGCAAATAAAATATGCTTCCATAAAAAGAGCACCTGGATCCATCTCAGAAGTTCTTCATTTTCACCCAGTTACATGCATATATATCCTTATGGGGTGGGTGGTGGGAAAGAAAGGTATAAAATAAAAATCACCAGCATAGAGTTTTATTTAGAGCAAATGTAAAACCAATTGACTACATCTTTTTTTCTTTTGTAACATGTAAAGGACTTAAGGGTTGCCATTGCACATGATGTTAGATGGCCTATAAAGAGACAGAGAGGAGGGAGGGAAGGACAGGCAGAGGAAGAATATAAATGGGTCCTTATACTTGAAATACAAACTTGTTTCTACCCAGCATCCTATCCCATCGGATATAGCCGCCTTCATCCCTCACATCCATGATCTGCCATCTGGGAATACTGTGCATGTCTAGTCCTTAGCAGGCTGTTTTGAGTCAACACTCCCTTCCAATCCAACAGTCTTTATCAGCTTTTTACAGATATTTTATGCTTCTACAAACACTGAGATCCTCCTAGGGTGGCTAATATTTCCTTCTTTCATGCAGATGGTAGATGCTTCCTTGGGTCGTATGATAGTCCAACATTTGGATAATTAATTTGTTATATCTGGGTAGAATTAAATAGATCAATTCGGAATAGGTGCATCATCAAGGGCTACATATACTTTATGCATCCAAAGACAGCATTCCTTTGCTGGTCATCGTTGTTTAGTCACTTAGTCGTGTCCGACTCTTCGTGACCCCATGGACCAGAGCATGCCAGGCCCTCCTATCTTCCACTGCCTCCCAGAGTTGTGTCAATTTCATGTTGGTTGCTTCGATGACCCTGTCCAACCATCTCATCCTCTATTGTCCCCTTCTCCTCTTCTTGCCTTCACACTTTCCCAACATCAGGGTCTTTTCCAGGGAGTCTTCTCTTCTCATGAGATGTCCAACGGATTAGAGCCTCAGCTTCAGGATCTGTCCTTCCAGGGAGCACTCAGGGTTGATTTCCTTTAGAATTGATAGGTTTGTTCTCTTTGCAGTCCAGGGGACTCTCAAGAGCTGGTTGTGAAGTAGTCAATTCAAACATTTTTATCCCATTTCCCGAGGCCAGGAGGTGGATTGTTGAAAGGTCACAGAAGCAGAGCAAGAAGGAACTGGGGAACCGACTGTGGAAATGTGCATGAGTAGAACCCAGGTAAATCAGCCAAAAAAACTAAGAAACTAGACAACACAACAATCCAGAAGCAACCAGGGAGAAAAACCAAATTTTTACAGCTCAGAAATAGTGGGGATAAGCTCCCAGATTTCATAACTCGCTCACTCACAACCCCACACACACATACACACACCTCTGAAAGGAAACTCTTCCACTGCTGCTTATCCCAGAATTTGTCTCCTCTACTGGGGAAAGCAAATAAATTCTCAGAGGCTTCACAGGGCTCCCTGAGACTTGGCAATCCAAACCAACTGCTCGCCCTCAATGAGTGCTGCAGTAGGCGAATAATTCTTTTGATCTACCACAGAACAACAGAAGGTCTGTGATTCAGTTGTTAGTTGCAGCTAGAGCAGACCCATTGAATCAATGGAATATATATTAATGGAACTTTGGAGCTGACTCACCAAATCCACACTGATTCAATGGGCCTATTCTAGTTGCAACCTACGTTTGGGCCCCAGCCAATGGAAGGCAGATTTATCCTGGCGTTTGAGGAACGTTTTAGAGCACAAAGTTGAAAGAATCTACCAACAGGTCAGAATGCAGAATAAAATCTGAAAGAGACTGGGTTCTCTTCTTGAGTCATGGGAGAAAAGGGCTGCTGAACTAGTGATTCGGCAAATAAAATAAATTGGGAAATGTACTTTAGGCACGTAATGGAAGAGCAAGTTTCAACTGAGTTACTGAAAAATTAAAATCGTTACAAAGGTGGCTTAACACCCACCATAACACAGCTGAATACTGAACACTTTCATTGCTTTAAGCCGAGAAGGGCCAGTTTGGAGTGTTGGACTACAAAGCTGCATTTTCTTCCAAATGCTAACCGAGAGCATGGAAGCCACAAACATTTGTACTTGTTACTAATGTCCGTGGAAATCTAAATACTCTACAGAAATTTGTACGAATGTTAGAGTAGAATATGTAGTGTTGGTTGTAAGCACAAAAACACAAAACGTTCCTTGTATCATTGAGAAACAGAAGTCAAAACAAACATAATGGGTTTATTCTTACAATGCCCATTTGAGGCTGATGTTGTTGAGCAAGCAATTCATGTCTGAACTTGCCTCTGTCATTCAGAACACTGCCCATCTCAGGCAACCAACATGGGGCACCATATCTTCCCCAAAAACAAACAGACATTGATGAGATTGCCCGTCTCACTGTGTAACTCCACATAAAAGGGGTCCCCACATCATCTGGAACCCACATTGCTTGCGTGAATGATGGCAGCTAATCTGCCAGGACAACAGATGAACATATCTTTCATCGTTCAAATGGCTAGCCCCCCCAAATATGAAAGAATTGCCAACTCTGAATTATTATAGTGGCTTGGAGAGAACCCAGTGAACCACGCTCATCTTGTGACCATCTGTAGCCTAAGTACTTGGGCCATTTAGGCATGGGCATTAAACCTAGGCAGACTTTGTGCATCAGAAAACCAAATGGTCAATGAAACTGAGTTTGATTTCTAAGACTCATTGACTTGTCTGGGCTATTCTGCCTCCTTGTCTAGTCCAGATGTCTTATTCCCCTGTTTATCATTGAACCTTGGAAAGAGGAATACGGTTCTGATAGCTTGTTTGGCTGAAGCTTGCTCTTTGTTGTATTTTTTTTAAATAAAGATGGCCTTGTGTGCACAAAGTCCAACAGATGGCGCTGTACAAAGTCTTCTGTAAGCAACTAGCTGTGGAGCAAAGGTCTATCATGATGGCCTTCACAGCTGTAATATGGTTTTTCCCCATGTGGAGGTAACTGCATGGTGGTTACATGTATGAAATGCAGGGTGCTGCTTTGTATACAACATCCAGTAGCGATATAGTGGATGGAGTATCAGAGTAGGATTCTGGGCTGCAAAACCTGCTGCGTCATGGAAATTCACTGGGGGATGCAGAGGTGGAAATGGTAAACCACTCCTTGAACATCTTAGTTGTCTTGAAACTATTTTCTCATTTTGTCAAGATGTCCATAAGATGGAAGCAATCTGACAGCATATAACACAAAGACACTCACATACAGATTTACAGTGGTGCCTCGCTTAACGGACGCCCCGTTTAACGACAAAACCGCATAGCAATGATGATTTTCCAACAGCTGATTGGCAGTTCCAAAATGGCCACCGGGTAAAAAAAATGGACGCCCGCTGTGTTTAGGGATGGATTCCTCACTTACCGGGCAGCGAAAATGGCTGCCGTATGGAGTTTTTAGCCCATAAGAATGCATTGAAGGGGTTTCAATGCATCCCTATGGGCTTTTTAAAATCGCACAGCGACGAAATCGCTTTGCAGCGATTTTTGCTGCATGGATTAACGTCGCTATGCGAGGCACCACTGTATATATGTCTCCGTTGACTCTCTCAACCAAGTTCCATTCTCTTAGCTCTAATGTCTTCTTGCCTGGTTTCCTCTCACGACCACTTAATCCATTTTCACACAAATCAGTCTTCAATTTTGACACGAGTGGCCAACACACATATGCAGCTGAATGCATGGAATTCCAAACAGAAGAAGGCTGTTGGTGGACAGGCACGATTCTTCTCTCCTTTTCTGCTAGTCCATGTTGCTCCCATGCTAGCTAGGGAAGAAAGTAAAGTTTCTACAAGCTTGCTAAGATGCCAGCAGTGAAAAAACAAGGTAATTCTTTGCTTATTTCATCATTATAGGTGAGAAATAAAAGATTTCTGTCACTGCTGAGTTAATTTGCAGAAGGTTTTTTTAAATTTTTTGCCATTTTAAAACAAAACTTATTTTTCCATGAGATGACAAAAAAAAGTATTTTTATATTCTTACACAAGGTATGAGCCTCCTATGTATGTATGTATGTATGTATGTATGTATGTATGTATGTATGTATGTATGTATGTATGTATGTATGTATGTATGTATGTATGTATGTATGTATGTATGTATGTATGTATGTATGTATGTATGTATGTATGTAGTTCGTTCATTCGTTCGTTCGTTCGTTCGTTCGTTCGTAAGTTAGTTAGTTAGTTAGTTAGCTGGTTAGTTAGTTCATTTGTACCCCGCCTGTCTGGTCTTGCGACCACTCTAGACGGTTTCTAATACAACATAAATCAGCAAATAAAAATATCACAAAAGTTATTACATAAATAAGTTCAAAAACAATTTATAAAACCATTTTTTTTTAAAAAAAAAGCAACACTCTGTTGTACTACAGGAATGGAAATCTGACACACTCTTTGCAGATTTCCCTAAAATACAACAATACCATGTTCCTTTTGATAATTCTAAATCTCAATTTGGCAAGGAATGTATCACTGCAAAAAAAAAAATTAGAGGGGAAATGCAGTTGATGTAGAAATTGAATTATGTGAATAGTTGTGAGAAGAGAGATGATAATGTTGAAAACTGTGTTGCCTGGATCTGACATGTTATTTGCCATGCAGTCACTTCTGGCTTACTCAGATCCAATGAAACAATGATCTCCTAAGGGTTCTGCCATTTACACCCCTGTTTAGACCTTGCATAGCTTCTTTTACAGAGTCAATCTACCCCTCTGTCCACAGACATTTTCTTCCCCCTACCACTGCGTCTTTCCACACACCCTTTTGAAATTACGTGCACAATTTCCATACATGAGTCCATTCCATAAAGCATGTCCCTGGATTTATTTATTTTTTAAACGAATGCAGGCTTTCATTTATATTCTACTATACATTTTATCCAAATGTTTTCCCCAGATATCTAGAATGTGTGGCTTCTGAATACAACGTCCTTACAATTCATGTCTATGTCTAGAGAGTGTGTTCAAAAAATCGAGGAAGAGGAGGAGGAGGGAGAAGAGAAGGAGAAGAAATGCTTCATACCTCTTGACAAGGACACTGAAGGAAATAATGTCAAAGTTACCTTTTTCCCCCTAGGTTTTATATTTCTCTGTTTTCTGTGCCCTTCCCGAAAGAGTTAATTATAAAGTCACAAAAAGAAGCTGAAGGACTTTTTTCCCCCTTTACTGTATATAACACTGACAGGTTAACACAAATTGGGCCAAAGAAAGAAACATAACTGGCTATACATGAATTTAATGTTATCTCTGTGCTAGAATTTCGCATTCAGAACAAGTTTCTTCAACTCTTTTCCTCCAAGTGCTTGGAACACAATTTCACCTGCAAAAATATCTGCAATTTCTATTCTTATTACACTTCCAATTTCCATTTGGACTCCTGCCTACAGAGCAGCTTTTGAAACAGATATTTACTTATCTGAAAGGCTCTCTTCTCTCTCTCTGAACAGCGGTCTAGAAAATATGTTCGTTTTTCTTCCCCAGTGTTGATTCTGGGTTAGCACTCGGGTCAGGATGTTGGTTTCACTTTCCCCACAAACTGCATGCTATTGTGCATATTTTACATTGATAAAGCACTGAGGAAAATAAATTTTGTTGCACTAAGTTTGAAGAATATGGGATGTGGTTGTGGTGGGTTAAGTAAATCCACCAAAGATTTAGACCTGGATCGGTAAATGCCCATATTGAATGTATTTCTTTTATAGGACATGTGGGGTTCTTCGTTTTAATTATAAACCACCCAGAGCCTAGGGTCAATGGGAATCTCCAAGATAAAATCCCCACCCCACTCATTAATGGAGTTTGGACATGGCTGAGTGCCAGAAAGCTCCAAAAATCCCACTATTTCTATTTGCACGGTGTGTATTTTTCTGCTCATGCAATATTTCGAAACCTTCCTTTTTGAATTTCTGATTTACCTGCAGCTTGTATAGACAAAAGCCTGATTCAGCAGCAACATACATACCCATATACACACCACATTGTGACTGTAGACTTCAGATTTCAAGAAGGGATTCAAGCCTTGCTTTCCTTCTCAATGTGCTCCAATAGTAAGGAAAGGAGCAAAGTGGAGTAGAAGCTGAGTTTTGATCAGAAATAGCTATGGAATATGCATCCATTTATGCAAGTAAAATGTCAAAATGCATGCAGTCGGTTGTCACTATAATGTAACATCCGTCAGGGACCGAAACAAGAACTCCACAAGGATATGGAAGGCTCAGGAAGAAAAAAAAATTCCTAATGTCTTCTGTCAGTTTTCAGTCAAGAGACAAAGAATGGGAGAAAAAGTAGGGGGGAAAATGCAGAATTGGAAAGGAGACATTTTGTACTGTAATTTTTCTTCTTAGAAGTTTAAAGCAGCTTAAAGGCATCACACAGCCAGAAAAGCCTGCAACCTAGGTGCGACTTACAGAGAATTGTTAAAAACATCTGAGGAAATTTGGAAGAAGCAAAACAGCTTCAAGAAGGCTGGTGAAAAGTCTCATGAGACACAGCAGCACATTGATGGGAATATGATTCTCAAACTGTGGGTTTTCCCAAGATTTCATGCACACACTCTCATGACAGTCACAACCACCTTGTGAGATATTATAAGCTGAGTGAGCGAGACTGGCCTGTAGACAAAGTAGGGCAGCCTCAGTTTCATCACTTTTTCCTCCAGAGATTAATTTCTACTGGCCCCTCTTGTTTGTCTTTCTGTTAGTTAGTCCAGGATATCCACAAAGCTCTTCTCCAGCATCACATTTCAAACAAAGCATTTCCCCCTCCCCCCCTTAAAATGCATAACTCTCACATTATTATACTGAGAATTAGCTGAATCCAATGTAGCTGAAACAAATTAATGGGGTCATGACCTAAACGAGATCAAAGCAGAATAAGCAGCTTGTTTCTCCTGCCTATGGATCAAGGTAAATTTAGCATGAGCAATGCAGCCTTATCTAAGAAAGTGGAGATGGAGGGAATCTTTAATTTTTGTACGGATAATGAAACTCTTTTGTGCAGTAGCTCTCCGAGGTGCTGAACTCTATCCCCCAAATCGCTTGAGCACCTTGGGAAGTTCCAACCATGAGTAGGTTTAAAACTTAGAGTGGATTCATTGCCTCGATGAAATATAAGTCAACAGCGTGACTCAAAGGAATGAATTGGACCCAGTTCTGTTTTTGAAGTCATTTGTGGCATCACAATGGGTAAAAACTAGGGACTTTCACTGTCCCTTTGGGTTCATTTTTTTTCCCCTGTGGGGAGATCTTCATGTCCCTCTAGTCTACCTGAGAGCATGTGCAGGTCCTTCCATTGGTACTGTTGAGAATAAAATATCCTTCCATAGTGTCACATCTACTCTACATCGATCTGTCCTCTATGGCAGTGGTCCCCAACCTTGGGCCTCCAGATGTTCTTGGACTTCAACTCCCAGAGGTGGTGGTGAAGGCTTCTGGGAATTGTAGTCCAAGAACATCTGGAGTCCCAAGGTTGGGGACCACTGCTCTATGGTTCTCTGAGCAAAGAAGATAGTCAAAAGGGAGAGAGAAGTTTTGGTTGTGACTAGAGATGGGCAGGAACCTCAGTTCAGAGGTTCATGCCGGTTCATAAGCATGGCACCAAGGGGGCCACACTTTCCCTTCTCTTACCTCTGTGGCCAATGACCCACTCACCAGTCCGAACATGCTCCTCTCTTTCTCCTCTTTGGCTGTTTGACCAGTCCCTGGCAGAAGCATGGTTTCCCTGTCCTGCCTCCTTGTCTGAGTGGGTAATCGGCTAAGGAGAAGTCTGTGTTCCTGCCACAGACTGGTCGAACAGCCAAAAAGGAGGAGGAGAGGAGTCCATGCCAGCAGATGCGTTGGGAACCAGCTGGGGAGGTGGGGGAAGGGAACAGACATACCAATCAGAACGAACCTCTGAGCCAAGGTCCATGCTCATCTCTAGTTGTGACATTTGTGGCATTCCTTCATAAATGCCATATTTGTTATGTAACAGTAAGCATAAAACTTTACTGAATGTCCTCCGATCTCATGCTCATCCATGGAACTTTGTTCTATGTATTCGCAAAGGCTTTCACGGCTGGGATCTAATGGCTGTTGTCAGTTTTTCGGGCTCTTTGACCGTGTTCTGAAGGTTATTCTTCCTAACGTTTCACCACTCTCTGTGGCCGGCATCTTCAGAGGACAGAACTCTGTGCTCTGGTGTAGTTGGCTTGGGAGTGCAGTATTTATGGCTGTGAGATAGGCTTTTGTCTTTTTCTGTAGATGGGTGATTAGTGTGTCTTGTTGTGGGTGTACTGTTGTGCTAAGGAGAAGAGATTATCTGTCACTGTGGTTGATGGGTGTCATTAGCTGGTCTTTTGTGTGTAGTGATCCCAGGTCCTTGTGGCTGGGTAGAACTTTGTTCTGTTCTGTTATCCTTGTCTGAACAACAAAAAATAGAAGAGAGGGACAAAAATACAGCAGGACATAACCAGAGCTGATTTGGCTTTCGCTTCTTGTATTCAGAGCCAGTTTTTCCCCAGTGATAATGATAGTAAGATTTAAGTAACACAGATGGACATAAGGTCTCTATAGCATATGGCTTCAATATCAGATGAGGTAATATTTTCCACCAAGTCTAGAATCCAACTCTAATGAAAGTCCTAACAATTCACTCTTTCTGAGTGTGACATTTTTAGTTTCATTTTAGAAGGTGGTTGTGGTTTTTTTTTTAATTTTCTTGAATCTTTGTCTCTGAGCTTAACATATTTTTCATTTATTTCTGTCTTAGTTTTCTAGGCAAGAAAGGGGGAAATGTTTTATCAGTACAACAATGCATAACAGTGCTTGAAAGAGAACCTATAAATCGCCTTTTATCACCTGAAATAGAAACTTTGAGTTCTAACATCTTACACTTGGCTTGAAAAACTGGAGATAATTAAAGAGGGAAGGAATTTTATGGGGGAGTATATAGTTATATGGCCACTTCTATACTGCCTTGTTTAAGGAATAAATTATAAACGAATTAGTATTTTAGCAAACTGCTCGGTGTTTAGTGAATAAACCTTGTCTTTGTTTTTTGTTTTTTTAAAAAAGAAACTGCAGAAAAGAAACTGCTGTTATTTTAATACCACTTATCTAAGCCAAAAAATGCACCTGCTGTATTTTACAAACAGGGAAGCTGTGTTTTGATTTAGCTGCATAATACTGAGATGAATTCTGTTGATGATCAGTATGTAATGAAAGCAAGGAATTATTTCTCCTGCAGTTGGAACATTGTAATCAACCTGAAATCTTTTTTTAATTGTTATCAAAATGAATGGGCTATTATATATACAGTTTTTTTAAAAAAAATAAAAAACATGAACAAATAGTAATCATTTCAAAATTTACATGTGGGTTTAAACTTGATTCATTGTGTATCAGTAGTTTACAGATCTTCCCCCACCCCCACCCCAAAAACTCTACAACTGAAATTAACATTTTTCCAAGTTTATGAATAAAAAAAGAAGCAATATTTGAAATACGGATCTGCTTTATAGCGACCATCCTCATATTCAAAATATTTATCTGAAAACTAAAGGCTTCACAACTGAATGTGTGTTTGTCATACAGCTCACATAACTAGTCTCCACTATCCGTCTTCCTACTGAAGGCAGTTATTTAGATCTCAGTGAAGCAGCTTCAAACAAACAAAGAATAAAACAGCTTAAATGAGATCAAGATGGCCCGTGGTGACTTTCAGACATTGAAGTCTCCCCTCTATCTCGAGGACTACTCTAGGTCAAAAGGGAACCTTAGGGAGTCTTGAATCTTTGGGTGTCGGAGATAGGCAGCTTAATTAATGAGTCCTATGACACAGAGCTGTGCCGGTAGGAATCCAAAAACTGAAAGCAAGCAAAAAAGTTGGGTTAAGGCAGGGGCCTATATTTAAGAAGTCTTGTTTTTCCATGGACAATGGAGAATTCCAATTTTGCCCCCAGGTCTAAATGTAGCTGTAATGAAGCCAGGTTAACCTGATGTGACAGCTTAAATCAATGCCACATTTCTCTTTTGAGATCTCCAATAACCTTACCAAGTGAATTCCTGAATATGTAGTTAAATAAAAGATTACGATTTGTCCCACAGGTAGTTAAAGGCATGTTGTTGTTGTTGTTGTTGTTGTTGTTGTTGTTGTTGTTGTTGTTGTTGTTGTTGTTGTTGTTGTTGTTGTTGTTGTTGTTGTTGTTGTTGTTGTTGTTGTTATGTACCACCCATTGCCTCCAACGCATGGTGACCCTATGGAGGAGAGATCTCCTGTCCTTCACAGCCCTGCTCAGTTCTGGCAAACTCAAGCCTGTGGCTTCCTTTATGCAGTCAATCTCATATTTGGTGCTCTTCTTATGAATATATGCAGATTGGCTGCAGAATGTACAGATGTTACCAAATCAATTCACAGAAGAAGGCTATTGAATCCACTGCAGCCAGAACTTATTGATATTAGGATGAGCAATACGTACATTGAAACAAAGAACTAATATTATTAACCTTCTCCTTTATAAGTCTATCTTGTCCTTGAAGTCATCTAGATTTTTTATTCGTTCGTTCGTTCGTTCGTTCGTTCATTCATTCGTTCATTCGTTTGTTTGTTTAAAAATATTTCTACCTTGCCTTTCTCCTTAAAAAGAATCCAAGGTGGCTTATACCATTTTATAGACAATGTTTAAAGCTAAAAAACATTAAGTATACAAACATTAAAACAGATCAGACAACTCCCACTCTAAGAAATGTTAAACAAAAGCAATGCCAAAAACCACATTCAAATTAGTAAGACAGTTTTTTAAAAGAAGTTCCATAGTCCTTAAAAGTAGGGTAATCCGGTTGTTCCAAATTCCCTTTTTTTCTCCCACTTTAATGGCTGTAACAGGCCGTGAACAAGTTCAGCACCTTGGATAGTGACTGTACAACTCATACTAAATCTTAGAGCAGATTAGTCACTTTTGCAAAGTTGAAGTCACCAGCTTCTACTGCATGGAATTCACTGCACGCTGGCACCCACCATGTGCATTCTTCACATCCAGTAGCAAAGAATCATTTTGATTTGTTAGGTGCATGCTGAAAACAAACTCTGATGGCTTTGCAAGTCTTCCCAGCCTGCTACCTCATGTGTGTGCGTATGTGTGTTTTTAAAAAATTACATTTAATGCAAACATTTTATCCTGTTCTTATGCAATATTTATATCTTCATGCTTTATTATTGTATCACACTGCTTCAAATATAAGTAGTGCATAAATATTCATTAAAATAATAAAAACAAATGACTAGAAAATGACTGCTGTAGAAATAATAATAATGTTTCATAACCATACTAGCTATTACCCCACTTCCTGGGAGAAATTCAATCATATTCTGGCACTTTTTCTTTAGGGTAAAGAATTCTCACTGGGAAGAAGTCTTACTACCTGCAACTCCTGCTCCCCTCAGGCAAAAGGAAAGCAAAAGCATGCTTTCTTAATCAATAGCCACCCTTCCACTTCCTAAGAAACTTCACATTCAGTTCACAGCTTGTACTAGTAAAAGAGCATCAGGAAGTAGCACTTCTCTCTACCCACTCTCTCAAAGCCCCACAGACAGTGAGAATTACACATTTATCACCAAGAGCCTGCCTGACTTTTCATCACCACCAGCCAGGATAATAGGGAGATTTGATTTAATATTGTATTTCCCTGAGAATTTTATTTAGATTTTTTTTTATAGTGAATATTACTAACATGACTTGTAAGCAGGGACTTCAAAGGAGCACATCTATAATACCCATCACAATCTAATATCATTTACGCCTCCAGCTCCTGGAACGATATTACCTATATATTGTGGTCTCTACAGTTACTTTCAATTCACCAAGAAGAACGAGCCTGCACAACCAAAACCAGCTTATTTCCTTTGACTTATCCCTTTATTGCACAAGGGGGACTTGTAAGATTTCTTCAGGATTAGAAGCGAGCACTGCGTTTCCTTCAGAGTCCTTGTGCCTTTGTTCCTCAAGTTTTACAGCATTCAAAACAGGCCCCTTATGAATGCAAGTTATTTGCAGACAAGGTCTGTAAAGCACATTAGACTCCAGTTTGTAGGGTTCCTTATGCGCATTAAATCATCGCAGCCCCTTCAGGAAGACTGGAGATGGGGAAGCAGAATACTGTACTCTTCGGCTATTCTATACATCTTTGAGAAGAGCTTTCTTATTATTTACAGAACTATCGACGTACACAATCCTTGGCAGAATTTCATTAGATACAGTAGGTTCTCTACTCTAAAGAACTCTAAGGCAATCAAGGGCAACTCAAGTTGCTTTATATCAGATCTGCAAATCTGGGGAGGTCTTCAGAGGTCTGCACACATCTATTTCTGGACTTGGGTTCCACTCCTAGGATCCTATCACCATTTATTTATTTATTTTGCTTATAAAATTGTTTTTCAGATTGCAAAGCCGCCTTGTGCCCTCTTGAGACAATGTTCATTCATTCATTTATTCATTCATTCATTCATTCAAAGTATGGGTGGTGCTACGGTGCTGAGTGTTCCTTAGAGTGTGGCAACATTACACCTTAGGAGAGCAAACAAAGGCTTTCGGCATCAACTTTTCTTTTTGATTTCCCCACACACACACATACACAGTTGGGTTGTAGGCTTACTGGAAGCAAGCAGGCACCCTAGGAAGGCTATATTTTCATGCAGCTCACAAGCTGCATGATTTCCACTCCAATCCAACTTCAGTGTCTGCTGGTAAAATGTTTATGAGTGATGGTTTATCATGCTAAGAGACAAACATGTTGCTAATATCGGATAATGGACTTCTTTTGCACTGGGAAGTGCAAGAGATTGAATCCAGAACCATCCGCATTCAAAGCTACTGAGCTAGGGCTTTATTCTGAAGATAACAGAAGCTAAAAACAGAATCTTAATGCATGCCACATTGGAAGAACCTACATTATAGACCCTACATCAATCAACGTACTTTCCAAAATGTTCCAAAAAAGGGAAGCTTTTGATATCTTCCCAATCTAAATATAAAGACAGCAAGCAGCTGTACATTGTCCAAGGTCACCTGGTGAGTTCCAAGGCTCCTTTGGCACTTGAATTTACATTTTCTAAGTCCTAATCAAAAACTTCAACCTCTGACACAGTGAATCTCCAATATCCTCCAGGACCAACTTAATTTGACAAGCCGCTCCAATCTGTGCTTGAACACAATGCTTAACAATGAAAATCTAAATCCTAAAGCAGCAATTGTCAGCAAAGGTGAATAGTCTGTTTGGCAATGAGGCAGAGGGCTGGTAAATCAACCAAATCCTTATCTCCTCTGGTGTACAGGCACTTCAGCATGGCAAAATTCTGGAGCAGTAAGATGAAAATGGAGCAAACAAAGAAGATGGAATTAGGTCAGATCAAATAAAAAAGTTGATTCAAAAAAGAGGGATCGGTGGCCACTGATCTCTCTAACAAAAGGAAGACAGACATCACCAAAGAAGAAAAAAAAGGAGGAAAAAAGAAAACACTGATTTGTGTAACATTAACTATACTGATGTGTATATATAAAACTGAAACAGAATTTTGAGGCCCCATATTCATGTTGAGAAGATGGCCATCAGGTGACCTGGATGCCCGCCATCCAGGTGCTCAGTGCAGGTGGGCAACTCCAAGGTCCCTAATCTCCCCCTCAGTTTACCTTTCAACAATACTGGAACTGGACAGCTTTCTAAAAGGAAGGCAGCATTTAAAAAAAGAGAGAGAGCTGCCTTCTAGCCATTGGACACTGGCAAGTCAGTGGGTCCAAGTCCCAAGTCTGAGACTGAGTCTTTGGTAACAAGTCCCAAATTCCATGTCCCAATTAAAAACAAGCTCTTCTCCCCCAGAAAAAAAGGGAAGGGGGAGTGGATTCCAAGTCACGAGTCAAGTCCACGTCATTGAAAAGAGAGAGAGAGAGAGAGAGGAGTCAGGTCTTGAGTTGGGTCACTGGTACAACTTAAGTCTGACTCAGCAAATTCAATGGTTCAGGTGTCCATTCCTGCTAGGTAAAGGTTCCCCTTGACATTTTGTCCAGTCGTATCTGACTCTAGTGCACGGTGCTCATCCCCATCTCCAAGCCATAGAATCAGTGTTTGTCCATAGACAGTTTCCTTGGTCACATGGCCAGCGCGACTAGACACAGAATGCCATTTACCTTCCCAATGAGGTGGTACCTATTTATCTACTTGCATTTTCATGCTTTTGAACTGCTAGGTTGGCAGGAGCTGGGACAAGCTATGGGAGCTCACTCCGTCGCGTGGATTCAATCTTACAACGGTTGGTCTTCTGACCTTGCAGCACAGAGGCTTCTGTGGTTTAACCCGCAGCGCCACCATATCCCTGCTAGAAGCCTTAAAGTTAATGACTAACCTCTACAGAAGGGGACGTATGGCCACAACAGTAAGAGGAAGAACCAAGTTTTTTCACAAGATGCCCTCCCTTTAAACAATGTATTGCAATCTCCAGCCTGCCTTTAAATGTTTCCCTCACCTAGAACAGATTCTTGGAAGGAGCAACTCGATGATTAAACTATTTAAAACCTCAAACATCTCCTGAATTCGTGGTCCAAAGTCTGCAGTATAACTAACGTGTCACAACAATAAAACTTTAAAATAAAATAAGAAAGAAGTGGAATCTAGTTCTTAAGAACTGCTGCAACATTTAATAGTAAGCACTATGTTTATATGCACAATTCAGTAGCTGGAAAGATAAACATTTCTAAAAGGGAATGGTCTTTTTAACGACCAAAGTACAATAAATACGGCTTCACCAAGCTGATGTCACCTATCAGCTCTGATAAGAACGGTTATTTCCTTTCATAGCTCAGAAAGCAAGATTCGGGTGCCTCTGAATATAAAGCATTTGATGCTTCTGATTCTTTTAATGACATTCACATGCTTTTGCAGGGACCAAGGAATGCCAGTTGAGGCTCCAGCAGAAGCATCTTGCATGTTTGCCTCGGGCACAATAATGTAACAAATAAGGCCACTCAATTATTTGCAGGTCTTAATTTATTTATCTGGAGCAGAGGTTCAGTGTTTGTTTTGGAACTCAGTTGCCTTGGATCAGCCCCTTCTCAACCTCAAGGAAAAGAGGAAAGGACTTCCTTCTAATCCAGGATGGCAGCTTGAAGGAATGTTAAGCTCCCAGGGGGCAGAGAATTGAGCTAGGAAAGGAGAAGGTTTTAAAATACAGGCAGGCAAGCTCAATCTGTTCTTTAGCAATTGAGGAGCTAGGAAAAAGGACCTCCCCACCCCCATTTCAGGAGTCTAAGTTAAAGGTTCACCTTGACATTTAGTCCAGTTGTGTCTGACTCTAGGGCACGGTGCTTATCCTCATTTCCAAGCCACAGAGACAACGTTTTGTCCATAGACCGTTTCCGTGGTCACGTGGCCAGCATGACTAGACAGGCCTTAAGCCAACATTAATTAATTAATTAATCCTTCCTTCCTTCTTTCAGAATGAAGGAGAAAACTGGAATGAATGAGATTTCACGTGGTAAAATTAGAACCTTCATTCTTGAATTCCAAAGGGGCCCACCCAAATCGAACGGCTTCCCAAACCTCCAAACTTTATTAAATCTCATGAGTGAAACAAAGACTTTATCGGCATTGTTCAGAAGTCCAATTTTATTGTGGCTGATAACCTTATATTTTTTCTTTGTGTCTTTAATTACACATCATACCCTACGAGATAAGAAGACACAATGGTCACATAAAAATTTTGAGAAGCTTTCCCTTTTCTCCACTATTTTCTATGCAAAATAGTGCCACGTAGAAGGGTGCTTCTTTATGGAACCCTTACACCTTAAACCGTGTTTCCTGCTCCTTGTTTCTTATTAAGCCTGTTCAAAATTTCTTTTGTTAAGGTCAGCCACAAGGTGAAAAGATAGCATTTTAAGATTACAAACCTTGGCATCTGAAGTAGACTTTATGTATTGTCTACTAATCTTTAATGGCACTTCTAATGAACAAATCCCCATGGCATTTATTGTTTACACAAGAAGACTGCATTCAAAATGTCTGGAGCCTATTTAATTGCTTCTGTAGTCAATCTCCCTGCCCCCTCAAGGCTCATTACTTCGTCACCTAATCATTCCACACACGATAATATGCCCTCAGTTTTCTTTTGCAGGAATTTAGCTTTATAGCCTCCAGCATTAATACACATTGGCTTCAAACCTCCTCATTGGTCCCAGGTGTAAAGGAAAGGAAAGATGGTAGCAGCTGAGAAGGATTGGGCCCATTTTTCTCCTTGCGTACATAACCCTTCACAAGTAACACTCATTTAAATTATTTCAGAGAGAGAGCTGGACCATAAAGAAAGCAGACCACCGAAGAATTGATGCTTTTGAATTGTGGTGCTGGAGGAGGCTCTTGAGAGTCCCCTGGACTGCAAGGAGATCAAACCTATCCGTTCTGAAGGAAATCAACCCTGAGTGCTCCCTGGAAGGACAGATCCTGAAGCCGAGGCTCCAATACTTTGGCCATCTCATGAGAAGAGTAGACTCCCTGGAAAAAAGACCCTGATGTTGGGAAAGAGTGAAGGCAAGAGGAGAAAGGGGACGACAGAGGATGAGATGGTTGGACAGGGTCATTGAAGTGACCAACATGAATTTGATCAAACTCCGGGAGGCAGTGGAAGACAGGAGGGCCTGGCGTGCTCTGGTCCATGGGGTCACGAAGAGTCGGACATGACTTAACAACTAAACAACAAAAGCTGGATAGCTCAGTGGTTTAGAAATCTGGCTGCAGAGCCACAGGTTGGGAGTTTGGTTCCCCACTGGGCCTCCAGAGAAAAGAGCCAGCCTGGGTGGCCTTGAGCAAGTTGCACAGTGGGGGAAAAAAGCCACCCACCATAAGTCAGAATTGACTTGACAGCACATAGTTATTATTAATATAGCTTGATTTAGCTGAATGCTCATGTTTGAAATTGAAAAATTCTTAAAACAGCATGACCTGCATAAATGTCATTGCTTCATACTATGCTATCTTTCAATATATCTTCATGCATTAAAATAAAGTTTTGAGTTTTCCATTGACTTTGAAACAAATTCACTTGTCTGCGTGTTTTAAACAGCAACTTTATAAGAACATACTGACCTCTGCTGGCACAGTTAAAACAAGTTATTAACAGGTTATTTTAAAACCTTTACATGATTATGAGAAGTCAAGAAGACCAGATTAATGTTGTCCAGTGCAAAACAAAATATTGCAATAGAATGATAAAATAAGAAAAATAAATCCTTGTATGAAAACCCCAAAAGTATAGATAAAGCAGACCATAAAGTGAGTTATGTCCTCTGGGATGTGAAACTTCTCAAGTTAGCGCCATTGACTATTAAGATTTAATCGTCTAGTCACAAATTCTGAAAACAAAACATGTGTCGTATCTCAAATGCTTTCTTATAAACAAAAGATTTCACTGAGTATAATTCAAGTCCTAGATTTTTAATGTGCAAAATGTTGGCTTCTGCATTAATATAATGTCTTGAAATTAGCACTGACTGTATTCCGGGATGTTTGCCTTCTATAACGAAGTGAATTTGTGAGCACCCCAACACTGGAGGCATTCAAGAGAAAGTTTGACAGCCATCAGTCAGATGGACTCAGATTCCTGCACTGAGCAGGGAGTTGAATTCGATGGTCTTATGGGGTTCTTCCAACGCCATTATTCTATGAATCTATTATGTCTAGCACCCTATTTACTTCTGCAAAGCTTCCCTTGCCATGTTCTCCACAGGATAACCCATCTTTTTAAAACAATAATTAACAGACAAGGTATTTATTTCCCAGGCATTAAATGGAGAAATACGCATCTTGCCCATCACTGAAGCCATGCGTTCCCATTTCTGGCTGGTAAACATGCATACAGAGAGAGAGAGAGAGAGAGAGAGAGAGAGAGAGGAGAAATGAGGGAGGTTCGGAAGACCACAAGGAAGTTCTCCTTCCCATCGGCCCTAAGCGGACAGATGAGAAAACAATTGTGAAAATACTCGTGTCTGAAAAATGTGACCATTTGGACCGTTTATGGACGTGTTCTTTTCCATATCATTTTCTGCATGCCTGTATTTACAAGTCAAAATACATGCTGTCCATTCCTTTTTATGTCTGCTTTGGGTATGGTAAGTTTAGTTTTTTCTGCCTCATGTGTGCTTTAATGGAAACTTACGGCAGAGAATTTAAACAACAAAGGAAAGGAAATTCATAATTACAGATTTCGCAGAAGCTGTGATTCAGGGGCACTGCAAGATGCACATTAAGACATAAATTCAACAGAACAAAAACACTGCTTATGACAAATGCAGAAAGAGTGAGTCTACGGCTCTGGTGAAGAAAAACCAACAGCTACACAATTCGCCTTTTTTTTTTAGTGCTTCTCTAAACTTAGTTTTAACCACCAAAGCTATAGAAACAGCTACAGACAGACAGACAGACACACACACACACACACACACAGAGAGAGAGAGAGAGAGAGAGAGAGAGATACAAAAAGAGGGCAGATTTGTTGTTGTAATTTTACAATCACAATTTGATCATACAAATTCAACACCTTTCAGACCTCCAGTGCATCATTTGTTTACAACTTTAAGCTGAAACTCTTCCTTCCCTATTCACTCCTCCCCCCCTTTTTTTGTACATAACACCAAACAATGTGCAGAGTGTTTTGTTTAAGGGTGGGATAATGATGACATGATGTTATGAGCAAACTGTCAAGAGCTCCTAAAATGTGTGTATTTTTTTAAAAACAAAATTTTGTTGCACCTTTAAGACTACGAGGTATTACTTTAGCTTTCCTGGTAAGTCTTTGACTCCTAAGTCCAGGTCTGGCTCTTTGGTTCCATGTCTTGAGGCCCAAGGCCCAAGTCTGAGTCCCAATTAAAAACAAGCTTCCCCCTCCCCAGAAAAAAACAGAGAGGTTGGGTTGGTTCCAAGTTGCAGCTTGAGAGTTTGGTGGGTGGGGGGGAAGCTGAGTTAAATTACTGGTGTGACGTAAGTCCAACTTGACAGCAAGTCTCAACTCATCACCCCTGCTGTCTTATAATCTACCTCCTCTGCACATGAAATGCAATATATTAGGCCAGAGGTGTATGCACACAGCATGCATGGTTGTGAGGATGCAACCAGCCTCTGTACAAAGGGATAACCCTGTACAAAGAGAACAAATGCATTAGTAAATACAACAGCCTTGGGTTTGCAAGACTTGAGGAGGGGTGTCCACGACAGGGTACTTTGGAGGCCATTCATTCACAAGCTTGTCATAAATTAGCAGTGATAGAACAGCACATCACAGCAACACCAACGATCTTTCAAAGTGTCCATGATATAAGCATCTCAGCAACAGGTGAAATAATTAGCCAGTGCCAAACATCTGTGGGTTAACATACAGCTGCCTTTTGTCTTTGAATCACTGAACAGTGAGTTCTGCTCTCCAGAAAGTTTGTTCTGCTGTAACAGAAAGAACTTGAGGATTTAAAAAGTGCACCTGGCAGTTTTCTTCCCATCCCTAATCAGTGTTACTCTACAAATAAGTATCAGATAATTCAGGTAGAAGGGGGGGGGGAAATCTAGGAATAATTTTGTCAACATCGCTAATGCCAGCAAAATTCTCTTCATACTATAATCGCTGAGTGATGGAATTGAAACAGCTGCAGGGAAACAGCAATTACACACCTTACTGCCATAAATTGTGGCTCTCTGCAAGCAGGACATTCTGAGCAGTACACTGCTTTAAGTGTGAAAGTCGGAAAACCAAGTTCAAATTATGGCTCAAACGTGAACTTTGCTGGGTGACCTGGAGCCGACTCAAAGCCTACTTCACATTTGTTCCAATGAGGGTCTCCATGGCCATCTGCAAATCTAAGAAAAGACTGAGACTGAGCAGGGATAAACTCTCTTTACCCAATGTCAGAATCCAGATCTGACTGGGATCCCTGATTGTCCACAATCAAGAGACATCCAGTTGGAACCAACTTACAGCAACCCTAAAAGGGCTTTCAAGGTGAGTTTGTTAAAGAGCAGGTTTACCAGTCCCACACACACGCCCAGCGAGTTTCCATGGCTCAGCAGAGATTCAAACCCTGGCCTCCAGAATCCCAGTCAATCACTTTATCCATTGCATCACACTTGGTATTGAATGCCTTCTATTATGAGAAAAATTGTACGCTCAAGGGCAAAGCAGATGGTGAACATCATATCTAATTTGAACTTACTATACATTTGTTGGCTTAAACTCTGTTGCTTAGTGTGGGATATCAGACTGGCTGAATTAGTGAAGATTCAATAAGTCAACTCCTCCATAACTCCCATTGATTCAAATGTTCTTTTAGTTCTGACTTACTGTATTAAAGTCACAATTAAAGGCCAAATATCTAGACTTTGGCTGGCAAGGCCACTTCCCCCTCCCCTCTGTCTCTCAAGCATATTTTAATGTTCCCAACTTCTGTATTTCCCCATGTTTCAGTGCTAGGAAACGTAACAAGGGACACTGCTTCCGACACACTGAAAATGTGCAATTGAAAATGTAAGGGTTTTTAAAAAAATAAATTTAATTTTTAAAAAAAATTAAGAAGAAAATCTCCTCGCTATCCTATGAGCAAGTGAATCTGAAATATCAAATTGCAACTATATGGAAAGATATTTTTATCCAGAAATTCTCTGCAATTTCCTCCCTTCCTAGTTAAGAGCTTTAATAAATAATTGAAACTGCTAATATATAAAACATTTGCATCAGCAACACGCATTGAGTAAAGAGGATGGTGCCTGTCACCTCCGACGGAACAGAAGACTCCTTCCACTCTCTAGAGGCACACTTTCATCTTAGCCACAGTCTGGCACAATTGCACCCTCAACTGAATTAAGTAGGATGCATGCTAAAATGAAGAACATTGAAATGACCTTGTAAAAAAAAATTCTCCAAAAGAGGAGGAAGGGATTAAGGTCTGTTTCTTGCCCTAAGCACAACACACCTGCATTTTGCATTTCTAAGTTTTCTCTAAACCAGTGGCTCCCAGCCTTAGGACCCCAGATGTCCTTCAGCTTGTTTGGAGGGTTCTAGTAGGGGAGCGCAGCTATCATATACCCTTGACTGAAGAACGGTACACTGCTTCTATCTGGGATGGCCATCCTCTTCCACCAAGTGCTTCAGGAGGGATGCAGATGGAACGGTGAGGGAGGAAGGGGACACCCGCCTAGCCAGGCAGATCAGCCAAATCAACCCTGGCGATCAATGGGGTGACAGATGTCGCAGGCAGATTGCCCTCACATCCAAGGGAACCCAGATGTTCTTCACCTAAATCTCCCAGAAGCCTTCACCATCAGATGCGTGGCCACGATTTCTGAGATTTGTAGTCCAAGAAAAATATCGGGCATGTTTTCATCCTTAATGGAAAAGGATGTCTTGATGTAGTCTTCTTCTTTGTTTCTGCTTGAGGCAATCCAGTGGTTCTTCCAGAGTGCAAGGATCAGCCAGTTGACCTCATATTCTTCAGAGAGGCCTCTCTCCAATTTTTTTTGTGTTCCGTGAATTTCTTGGGGCGAAAAAAGTGTTGTCATGTGAAAAATGCACAACTCTCTGTATCTTGCCCAGGGAGGACAGGGGGAAAAGCAGTCAGGTTTTTGATTTCTTGTTGTGAAAACAAAATAGATGGAGATTTGTAATTTTGACTCACATTTAGGAAGGAAGCAAGTAGTTTCCAGAGTTCGTCAAATAAATGGGAAGCAAATAATAAATACAAGGACAGAGAACAAGGACAATTTCAATCTACACGGTAACATCGTGTAAGGAGCTGGGAGACGTTGATTCACAATTGTGTCCCTTAGGAATGACTCAGGAAGGAATACATCGAGGAATGAAGTTGCATCTAACATGTTATATTCAAGAATGTACACTGCGAGAGAGGTGATTAGCAAATGCACCACAACTGAAGAACGGTGATGATTCGGTAAGAGCAAGGAAGCAAAAAAAAGAAAAATCTCAGCTGCAAAAGAAACTGTGAACAATCTCCTTGTGTTGGCAGAGGCATATCGCACTCCGAATGTCATTTTCTTCCAGACGTTTGGAATTAGAACCATAAGCAGAGGAAATGGAAAGTTGTGCACATGAACATCTTACCTCAAGAAGAGATCAAAAAGGTACATTAATTCCTCTGCTGGGTACTTGCTAGGTTTAAACCACACCCTGGAGCGTCCCAAGCAATTCTGTTGCAATAAACGTCAAATGGCTATATCACCAGGTGGTAAGCTGAGATTTTCTGCAGATGCTCTTGCAGAGTTCAGAGTTAGGATATTTTAGCCAGCTATGCACATTTTTTTAAAAAACAAACAAACCCACAAATACTTAAAATGCGGATTTTGAAAAGATGTTTGCGTGTAACTGGGAATGTCCCGCTCATCTCAATATGCAGAAAGCAAATTCCTTAAAAGGAAAAAAAAACAGTTTCATCGCTATATTGCAAGTGAAAACTCTCACATCCAGTCTCTCACACATAGGCACAAGGAGAGAAAAACAAATATTGCCAAACTATAAAGAGCAAAAATGACGTTCCCAAAATTGTTTATCCTATTTCTGGTTGTTAGAATCATTTGCATGTGAAAAAAGCAAACCATTGGCGGGAGGCCTGTTGCTTCATGTTGTGTGGCCAACGTGAAGCTACAGAAGAGGTAAAGAAAACTGTAGCTCAGTGGAAGAGCTAGTCATGAAGCATTTCTGTATGTGTGCTGTACAGTGCTGTGAACCACACCATTGATGGCGGAAATAGATTTCTTAGTGATATCTGCCTCAGAACAATGCCCAGCTTGCTTCTGGGTTCTACCCATGAATATCACTAGCTGATCTTAGGCCAGTTGTGCTGTGTCAGCCTCAGAGTTGTTGAAAAAAATCAAGTAGCGAGGAAGACCGCTAGATAAACAAATATAAATAAATGGACGGGAAAGTGGAATATAAATGTAACCCATTAAAAAAGAATAAGTAATAGCAGACTCTAAGTGAATTGAACAGAGCATCCTGCCTCTCACAGAAGTCAGCTACAGGTTTCTAGGAGAAACTACGTAAATGAAATAGGACCAAAATCAAACATACCTGTATCATTAGTGTTACTCATCCACATCCCATTAAGCTATTAGGGCTAACAGCCGTGGACAAATCCATTGTCCGTGAATTCCTGTAATTCTTTTTTAAAGCCCTCTGAGCTCCAACCATCGCTACTCACCACTTAGGGCAGGGAACTTTATGAATCAATTAGGCACTGTATGAAGGAGTATTCCCTTCCATCTGGCTTGAATTACCAGTCAGCCTCATCAGTAGGGGAAGAAAATGCCACAAGGCCGTATCCAAATCTCTGACAACTCCTGATAGAATTGGGGAGTGGGATGGCAGCCCAAATTATCATCCAACACTGGTGATGTTAATCCTGACTTCTCTCACCCTCATAGGGAACGATAAGACATCTTCTCTTCCCCTGTAAACAATTTCCCAGGGAGCCTAACAGACCTCTTCCATTGGCAAGGGCAAATTTTTGTGCAAAACAATACAATTTGCAAATTCTCACAGCTGCACAACTTGTGCCAATTGTCCCAAACCAAGATGGTAGCTTAAAAAAAATCTGAAGTACCACATAGACTGTTGACATTCTTTTCTAACCTCATCGTCATCATCTTAGAACTGCAGAGCTGGAAGGGACCCTGTAGTTTAGTGGTCCCCCAACCTTGGGCCTCCAGATGTTCTTGGACTACAACTCCCAGAAGCCTCCACTAGCAGCTCTGCTGGCCAGGATTTCTAGGACTTGAAGTCCAAGAACATCTGGAGGCCCAAGGTTGGGGGACCACTGTTATAGATCATCAAGTCCAGTCCTTGCCAAGGAGGCCCAGTGGGGGATTGAACTCTTAACCTCTGGATCCACTGCCAGAGAACTCAACCACAGAGGGATAATATTCTGAATGCCTTCAGCACCTTGGATAGCTCCACAGCCAGATACCTAAGCCATTCAGCGGTTCACAATCATCTAGCACTTCTCTGCTTTTGCACTTTGCTTCCCAAAAAGAAAGGACATTAGTCATATATTATGCAAGATACAGAGACCTTGAGGGAAGGGAAAGAAAAAAGAGAGAGCTCTCTGCTACACTCTTGAATGGATGCAAGGAATCTCACCAGCCCTTCAAATCTGCTGTCAACTTTTAGCTGATCCATCTGTGGAGGTCATTTTATATGGTAAGGACAGGTTTTGTTTCTAACTGTGTTCTTATCCTTTCGTGCAATTAGCAGTTGAAAACTGGTCTTCTTTTGAACAAAAGAAGCGTGGAACTTTTGGTTGTTGTTTGGACTGCAATTTATTTTGCACATCTCTGATACTCTCATACTTATCCTCTTTAAAGGCGCACACTCTGCACTCTGCTTACGTCTCCTCTTTGGCTCTCTGCATTTTCTTTCATACAACAGATAAGAATAATAATGAAAGGTACTTCTGAGCACTGAGTACTCACAGTCTGCCTTGCACACAATTACAATTAAGGAGCAGAGCTCCTTGTTTGGCCTTGACAGCATTCTGAGAACACAGATCAAAAATGTTTCCAAAAAGCTGACACCTTACTATGACATCCAGTACACATAGCAAAACCTTGTTGATATACTTTGGAAATGACTGCCTTCTGATTATTCAGAGGTGCCAAGAGACCTACATATTCATAAAGAAATGAAGATTAAATGCATGCATGTATACAATACTGTTTGCCCACAGGTGTGTACAGGATTAACACCTTGGTCACATTAGGTCAAGGTGTGCAACAGAAGGAATCCCATGGCTGCAGCTATTAACTTTCAGTTAATAGATATATGATTCCCAAGACATCTCACTTTAAATCATATGTGGTTCATAGATACTGTTCCACAGTGGTATTCCCCGCTTCCCAGAGAACCAGTATGGTGTACAAATCATAACGGTGGGCCCTCTTAGTCATTTAGGAAAGATGGAATGCTGATGAAATAATCAGATATGATTTAACTGCAAAGTTGTGAATGTATGCCCTGTCATACATGGAGTGATTATGGACAAAATATTATTACTTAGTCATCTTTATATACTACAAGCTCTCTCTCTCTCTCTCTCTCTCTCTCTCTCTCTCTCTCTCTCTGTGTGTGTGTGTGTGTGTGTGTGTAAAACTGGAAACAAAATGTAACCGTCGTCCCACATTTTACCAAACAGCATTTTGGTAAATGCATATTCTATACAGACTAAGGCTGAAATCCTATACTTATTTTCCTAGGTTTAAGCCTCATTAGGCTTAATAAAGTTTACTATACAGGAGACAGATACAAGATTTATTGTTCAAGACAATGGCTTCTGGTGCCCCTACATACCCCTAATAGTGCTTAGGATGTAGTTGTTAATAATACACAGATTCCAGAAAGTAGCTATCTTTAACAATTTGAACTAAGATAATCAGTATGTTAAACGATGCACTTGCCATACCATACATTCATGAAAGAAACAGACCCTGCTATGTTAAGGCTAGAGATAGGTGGCACCTTTAAGGCATAAAATGTGAGTTACCACCATTTATCTGACACATTTTGGAACACAACATCCTGTTCCATAGCTTAATATAACACAGAGATGTAAAATCCATGGTGTGGCATACATTAAAAAGGTTCCTGTTTCCACCCCCCCACAAAAAAGTCAGAATAAATGAAGAAATACTTAGCATTTCTAAAGAAAGTTTCCAAGAGTTTAAAACAATGAGGCTGTGATCCTATACGCACTTACCTGGGGGTACGCACCTCTGGATGCAATAGGACTTGTTTCAAATGAATAGGTGTAGACTCATTTTGTTGATTCATCATGTTACAACAGGCTGCTATTATCTGTATGTTGCAGTCGAAGGAGCTAATTCTGGAGGGAAATGGTGTATTTCCCATAGTAACTATTTAAAGCAGACATTTGCAGTTAAAGCCACTCTGCTGGTTTCCTCTGATGACAATATCAGTTGAGGTGTGCAATTTTACATAAATACTATTCCTGTTGTAGCAGCTTTCCAAGTAGTCAAGCTAAGATCTCACTCTAGCCCAGTGTGAATTTCATGCACTTTAATTCAGCAAAGCCATGGCTATACTGTCGTAAGCTCTTCTGAACTCAGTGGGACTTACTCCTAAGTAGACATGCATGGGAACATGCATCTAAGAGAGATTTGAAATTTTGAGATACGGCTGCTACAAATGATTAGATAGATAAAACTTTATTGCGGTCAAAAGACCAGCCACCTTGCTACAAAATGAAACTTGACCTGTGTTTTTGTTTGCAAGAACTTTTATAGACAGGGAGAGAAACAGTTTCAGGTCTGATCTTGTAAACACTCACAAAACATTTGCAATTGTTTCTAAAACTGGAAAGAGGAAGGCTGGTTTCCTCGGGAGAAAAAAAATGCAAGCACTCTTTGTAACTTCACTGCAAGAAATTTAAGAATATGGGTACTGCTCCCACTGAAATCAGTGGAACATGAAAATGTTTCCCATTTTGACTGGGTATTCCAAAGTGTAACAGATTCGAAAGTGAGACCCATGGGGGTTGAGAGATAGGTGCGACGTCTAAAACCCAGAACTCATGACCACGTCATGTGGTCGAGTGCTCCTATTTCTGCCTTCTCCTCTTCCTTTCCCACTTAACTTTCTTACCCTCCAGACTGACAGAGAGTTTTAAAGAACTTGTCAGCCTGCACATGCTTGCAATATGCTGGCTGCCCTAATAAAGGTATCATCAACCAGTAGGTTTTGAAAGGAAAATAATAATTATAATAAGAATAAAAAGACGTGAAATCACATCTCCTACATGTTTGACTGTTTCTTAAAAGGTCAAATTTTATGTTAAATGTGTTCCAGCAGCTTTATGAATAACAATCTGCCAGGAAATAATTTTCTCTGAAGGATAGCTTGATTCTAGAAAGGATTGTTCTTCTGTTTGCACAAAAGAAAAAAAAGAAAGAAAATGCGAAAGGTTTTCCTTTGTCACACAACAAAACCCATGTTGTCCTGCCGGGAGAGACAACCGAGGTTAAATGGTAATCTGCGGTCTATATCATATCATTTCAAGCGGTAATGTGAACATATATAGAAAAATGGCCGAGAACTACGTAGGGACGAGATGAAAAATGATCTGCCGTGGTAACATTTATCCGAGGCTTGTACTTGCAGTAATATGGTTTCTAGGGAAAATCGAGAGACCAGCAGTTTCATATGACTAGCCACGTCCCAGTGATGGAGCTATATTTATTTTAATCCATTCATTTTTGAAAAATGCACCATTTCTAACCTGCCTATGCACGCAGATCTACACCTCCCATCAAAGCAATTCTGGTGGGTATATTTTGGCTGCTCCACCCCTTTCACAGTTCGACACATTCCTCAGAAAAACAAGCTGCATGTTTCCACATACAAATACACCAGGACCGTAACAACAGATTTTTTTTACTGATGACATAGGGCAGTGTTTCAGTCCAGACATTATCACCACATAGGTTCAGTTAAGTGTCCATTCTCATATCAGATGCAACCTTTTCTTTCCTAGCACGCACGGCGATGGCTGTCCTTAAGTCCCACATCTAAGTCCCCTATCTATTTTTTTAAAAAGCTGATGTATTACCAAAACAACAGGCAAACACAACCTTTCCGAAAGAAGCCTTCCTAAGGGGAAACCTTGCCTGCTTCTCAAGAGCAGCTGTAGACTTTAGGAATGAGTAATGGAATTCGTGCCAAGATCTTTGAAGTCCCCTGGAGAAGCATGGGGAAAGCAACTCGTCATGCGCCGCAACCCTTCCGGAGGGTTCAACTTTTGGTAGGATCCTGTCCAGATGCCGCCCCTTCGCCCTTAACCAGAGCTTTACACACAAACACAGAGAAGCAGGAACTTTGAGGGAAAAAGGCCAGTAAACTTTTGCAGCTTAGGAAGAGATGAGCAAGCCTTGAGAGGGGAAAACCTAGAAACCAGGACAGTGCTTGGAAATGCCCACTGGAGAGCGGAAGCGAAGGCCGACTTTCCATGGAAGATGCTCAGGTGGGCTCCTTTAATGGCACGGACCAGTTCCTGCCAGGCACTGGGACCATTGCCCCCCCCCAAACAAGGCCCATCACACAACAGTGGGTGGAGAGCAATGGAGAGCCAGCTTCCCCAAAAGGGTTGGGTGTCCACAAGACCTGGAGCTCCTTCCCAGGAGTAGGGCCCCTTTTCCTGCTGGGATTTGGCCACCTGCGACCCCAACACACCTGGGTGGGTGGGTGGGTGGGGGGTGGAGAGGAGGGGGGTGGGAGGAAACCCCCACCGCGGGCTCCCCATTGGTCCACCGGCCCTGGCCCCGCCCTCTCCCTCCCGCCTATAAAAGGCAAAAGGCTGCCCTTCACCCTTCGACTCACCATCCAGAGGCGCCCTCGGGTCCCCGCGCGCGGCTCCTCGCGAGGCGGCGGCTGCTTCTCCTCCACGGCGAATAGGAGGAGGGGGGGCTGGGCGGGCGCGCGCACACACACGAGCACGAGCGCCCCCCCGCCTTTCCACCCCCCCTCCCTGTAGTCTTCGAGGGCTCTTTTCTTTTTTTCCTTTCCTGCTTTTTTCTTCACTTCTTCCCTGAGGCGGGGGGGTGCGAGCAAAGCGGTCGCCCTCAAGCAGCAGGAGCAGGATCCGTCCCAAAGCTCCAAGTTCCTCGCCTGAGGGAAGGCGAAGGCGCGCGGCGGAGAGTCCGCGGAAGTTCCTCACAGGCGCCTCTGGCGAGCTTTTCCCAATGTCCTCTGAGGGAGGGCTTTAAAAAACAAAAAAAAGAAATTGGGGGGGGGGGGAAGATAAAGGAGGGAAACTTCTTTCCTCCTTTGGCTCTGAGGGGCTGGCGGTGCGGGCGGGGGGGGGGGGGCCCTGCGCGCCCTACATGGCCCAAGCGCTCCCCTCAAGACAGAAAACAAGACACCCAGCCGGCAAAGCACCGCTGGGCTAAAAGGGTCACCGCGGTCCGTTCGTCGTTCCCCCCCCCCCAAAAAAAAAGAAGGGGAAGAAAAATTGAAACTCACTCAAGGGCTGGAGGAATGCGGGGTGTGTGTGGAGGGGAAAGGCGGAGAAAAGCGCTTCCTCCGCGCACTCCCCGTCCCTTGCGCGCGCTGGGGGGGGGGGGTTATGAGAGAAAAAACGCCCGGGCGCCAAGAAAGCACCCGCGCGCGGGGGGGGGGGAAAGGCTCGCGCGCCTCAGGCGCCCAGTGCGCACGCTCCGTGGCTCGTCCTTTTCTTTTTCTCTTCTTCCCCCCCCCCCCCCCACCGCCTGGTTTTGAAATATTAAAGTAAAAGTCAGGCGGAGAGATTTGGGGAGGGCGCGCAACGGTGACGCGCACGGCCGCGAGGTCTCTCTCTCTGTCTCTCCCTCTCTCGCGCGCGCGCGCACCCACCTGCTCCAGGAGAGGCGCTTTCTCACGCCACCCCCACCCCCACCCTCGCCAACACCTGGAGGGGCGCCTCCTCCTCCTCCTCGCCAAGGTGCGTGTGTGTGTGTCTCTCTCGGGGAGGGGCGCCTTCCCGGCCAAGGCGAGCCTGGCGCTGCTTCCCTTCCGTCCCTCGCTCTCAATCTCTCTCTCTCGGGGGGGGGGTTGTGTGTCGTTCCCCCACACACACACACGCCTCGCAACTCCGACCCCCCCCTCCTCACGCGACGGCTGAGGCGGCGGCGGAGGGAAGAGCCGGAATTGGGAGGAGAGGGGGTCTTTCTCCCCCCCCCCGGAGCCACCCACCCACCCACCCGCGCGTGGCAAGGAAGGGAGGGTGCGCCTTCCCCACACACACACACACACCCCGTCCGCCTCCTTTGGGGGGGGCACGCAAGAGACTCCGAGAGGGAGGTGACCTTCAAGCGCCGGGGTGGGTGGGGAGAGGTTGAGGCGAAGCGGCTTCTAGGACCGCTATTGATATACATATATATTTTGAAGGGGGGGGGAAGCTGGAGAGCCAAGGGGAGGGAGGGAAGTAGGGAGAGGGTCTGATCCTGGGGAGGGGGTCTCGCCCATTTCCCTCCCTCCCCGCTTGCACGGGGCCTCTGTTTGTGTGTATGTGTCGATGTCAATGCTGGTGTTTCCCCCCCTGCCACGATCGGGAGGTAGGGGGGACTTTACTCCCGAGGAAGTGTGTAAACGCCGGGAGCAACTCGCCCCCATCTCCTCCTTCCCACCCCTCCCCGCCAAGAAGACTAAAATCTCAGTGTGTACTCCCCACCCCCGACTACAGGCATCACACCAGTACCCCTGGATGGGGAGCGCGGGGGGGGGGTGTGCCTCCCTCACCCCCCCCAAAAAAAGCGCAGATTTGAATACAGGGGGGACTAAAAACCAAGGGAGGGCGAGAAAGGCACAACACCCACCCCGAAATCCGATCCTCGGGATTCGGAGGGGGGGGGGTTGTGTGTTTGTGTGTGTTTTGTGTTTTTTTTTTTTGTGCGCTCCGCCCCATCCCGTGAGCGGGTTTCGAACCCTGGTCAGACGCGCTTCTGTATAGGGAGAGAGAGGAGGCGTGCGACCCCGTTAGCGGCTCCGGATTGAACTCAGGGTACCCGGAGGGGGGGGAGGGTGGCGTAGGTGGGGGTCGTTTGCGCTCCCTCGACCCAATTTGGAAAAGCAGGCTTGAGTGGGGAAGGAAGGGTTGCGATCCTCTGCCCTCTTGCGCAGCAGAGGATCGCGTCAGTCCCCGCCGGCTTTCCGGGTCCTCTCCCAGGACGCTCCGGCTTACTTTGAAAACACCGGTCAAAAAAACAGAAGGACAGAGTAAATTAAAAAAAATAAAAGCCAATCTGTTCTAACCCCCCCCTCTCTTTTTTTTTTTGTCTCATCTTCAGCAACCTTCGCAGGTGGACCCCAAAACCACTTTTGTGTGTCTGTGTGTCCGCTGGGAACGTGTAGTTGTGGTTGAGAAGGGAAGAGTCTTAAAGCCACTTCTTCTCTTCGCTGTTTAATAGGAAATATGAAATACATTCAGGATTTTCCTTGACATCTGGACCAATGCCTCTCTTTGACAGGACCAGTTGTTTACGATGGGAGGGGGGGCAAGGGTCTTTCCTGCTTGCTTTCCCATGGCTAGCAGAGGAGCAGACTCAAAAAAAGAAAGGTGGCAACCCTGTGGCTTGAGGGGGGGGGAAGTCTATTCAGGCATGCCTTGAAAGCGAGATGTGATGGAATCTCAGCAGGGGAAGTGAGGACAGGAGGCCAGGACAGAGCAAAGCCACAATTCGGATTTTTATCAGAGATGGAGGAACCGGAGAGCATAAATGCAAATCGATGGGATGATTATTTATTTTCTTATACGTGCAAAAGGAAACGTTGAAATCTCCTGCCACTTTTGGTTAATTAAAATCGATTCGCGTAATTATAAGAAGTCATCTTTTTGATGCCTTCTTCTCTATCTGTTCAGGCGCCGGAGTTGAACATCATTATCATAGAGCTGGAAAGGGGTCCTATGAGACCATCCAGTCCAGCCCTTGCCAAGGAGGTCCAGTGGGAGGGGGAATCGAACACCCAGCCTCTGGCTCCACAGCCAGGAGACCTAAACCCCTAAGTTATCCAGCAGTTCGGCCATAAACCCTTTCCAGGAGAGTTGGATGGCGCTGATCTTGAAAGAGGGCCATTCCCTACCAACTTGCTGGACAAAGCTAGATCCTTTGTGAAATTAATTCATTAAAAGATCTGGTCGGCACAGAGGAACCCATTTCATTAGAGAGGCTGAGCAATTGGCTTCCCAAAAGAACATCGCATAGGTGTGTGTGTGTGTGTCTGTGTGTGTGGAGAGGAGGGAGGATCTACTTGACCTTCCACATCATCTCAGTAAGGCGAAAATGCAGGCAATTTCCTTCACTCTACCAACCATAAAGAGGAACTGCAGAAAGAAGATTAGCTAATTCCTGAGTCTGCTTTTTTCTTTGTTCCTCCTTTTCCAGGCCATGCCTTTAAAATTGTAAACACGGGGCCAGGAGCTGCCGTATTATTCCTTCTTGAAAGCTCTTCTGGGACTCCTTCTTAATAAACATATAACAGTGAACAGTAAGATTAATATTCTATTAATATATAAATAATAACGGCATCCACAGACCTGCACATCTAGAGAACCTCTGCCTTGTTCACTGTTCTAAGTTTCCCTTTCCCTCAATTTCCATCCAATAAGAAGCACAACGTTTCGGCTACCGCTTTGCAAATCAGATGGACTTTGATAATTCCGTGACACACAAGGCAAAACAAACGTGCGGACAAAGCCAATGAAAGGACTTTCCCTGGGGAGGAACGGTGCTCAGAACAGTGACTGAAACAGAGATACAACAGGTAAACTCTTATAAATAGTGCTAACCGACGGCCGTTCCTGGAACAAGCTGTTGCAGTTGCCAGCCGCTGGTAGAGTTGGGTCCTCTGCCACTACAGAAAGTTGTACTAATTTTTTTTAAGGGTGGGGGAAAAACCATTGCTGCCACCCCCTGTATTCTTGAACCTTTGGGGGTGGGTGGGTAAAAGTATGTTAATAATAATAATTGCATGCCATGAAGTCAATTCTGACCTATGGTGAACCTTTATTCCTTAAGTCCTTATTCCTTATTCCAGAATAAGGAATTCCCGTATTCTGGGGGGTTCCTTGGGATTACTGTGCAGTTTACCCGAGGCCACCCAGGCTGGCCCTTCTCTCCAGAGGCACAGTGAGGATTTGAACTCAGAACCTTTCGCTCTGCCTCCAGATCCCAAAACTGCTGAGCTCCCACTTGAAATATTCTAGAGTCCAGAGAGCTTCTTTGATCGGAACTCTTTGCACAGCCAGAGGCGGAGGTGTTATAACAAGAGTTATAGTCCAGAAAGTAACTTATCCAGGTTTTTAAACTGTTACGGTCTTCTCAGTTGGCTTTTTCTAATTCTGGCAGTCTTCGGGTGGAATACGCTGAGCAAAGTCATTCTGGCCTGCTGACTAAAAAAGTATTGGATTCTTCACACAACCCAGTGCTGAGACTTAGCTCAAATCAAGTTTTGACCAGTGGGTTTTTGTTCCTTTCTCAGGGCTGGACCAACCACGACAGCTGGCACCCCAGGGTAACATTGTATGATTGCCATCAAAGTGCCACGGTACATCATCATGTGATCAATAACACATGATTGAGCTGCTGTAGAAGTTCCTCTCACAACGTCACTGGGATTTGCTCAGACAGCAGGATTTTCAGGACCAGCCTTTGATAAAGGTTTTCCTTGTTTTGGAAATGTTTCGGTTGATTTCCTTAAGCTTCTCCACTCCAGTATTCTTGTACGGGGCCTTAAAAAATGTAGGTCAAAGCACATATGGTGTTGCTCAACTTGTGGCTTTCCAGATCTTGATGACTTATGCATGTCCCATCTGTGTGTCTCTCCCGTCAACCCTAGCCATCGTAGCCAGTAGTGAAGAATCCTGGGAGTTGCAGGCCAGCTGCTTCTGGGGAGTAACCCATTCTCTATTCCTGATGCAGTGAATGCAGGAAAATACAGCGTTGACAGTTAAAGAGGAAAGGAAGGTGGCGACTCCGGATTTGCATGCAGAATGACATTTGTGATGGGTTTGAGAATCTGACTTTTGCAGGAGCTGGCCAAGGTGCTGAATTTCTTTTAGTGAATAGCCTTCACTAAAGGCTCCAATACTTTGGCCATCGGATGAGAAGAGAAGACTCCCTGGAAAAGCCCCTGATGTTTGGAAAGTGTGAAGGCAAGAGGAGAAGGGGATGACAGAGGATGAGATGGTTGGACAGTGTCATAAAAGCAACCAACATGAATTTGACCCAACTTCAGGAGGCAGTGGAAGACAGGAGGGCCTGGCGTGCTCTCGTCCATGGTGTCACAAAGAGTTGGACATGACTAAACGACTAAACAAGAATAACTTTGGGAGAGCAGTTTCACCAAGCCACAAACCTGGAGGTATCAGCTTGTATGCCAGTAGCATTCTGGATACTGCAGTCCAAGAACCTCTGGGTTAACCAAAGTTACAAACCACTACTTAGTCCAATCCTTTGCTCCTGTGGAGGGCAATCTTTTTAAGTTGGGGACTTCCTCCCTGTATGTGTTTTAAGGATTATAGAGACCTGGTGACCTCTGTTAAAAATGGCTTCCAATCTACAATGTGTTGCTCATGTGCCCCCATATCATGACTAGCCTAAGATACCTGCAAGATAAATGGTCTGGATGGCAGTTCAAACGTACATAAAAACCATGGAGGAAAGAGAGAGGAAAGGTTGCGCTCCACAACCTTGGATCTTAAATTTATATATTGCTGCATACCCATTTCCAGCTAGTCCACAGGGGAGTTAGAGTGGCCGCTCCTGCACACAGACTCCAGACATCAGTCTTAGATTCTCTGAAGGATGGGATCCAAGCAGCCTGCATAATTAAATTAAATAGTGCTTCGAGCACTATGGGGTGGTATATAAGCAGCACGCTTTGCTTTGCTTTATCTCTGAGTTAATGGGCACTACAGAAAGTGTGCTCATCCTGAGCTAATGCTCCCACCCCTGAAGGTTTTGCAAGGTTAGATCTCTTTAAAAATTAAACAATTAGACAAAGTCATAGGCATACAAATTTTGTATGAATACAATTTTAATTTTCCTATGAAACCCAGCTGTTTCCTATGATAGGGTTACAATAGAGCTTTGGTAGAGTGGCTGTAGGTTTGGGGCAACCCGGCACTATAACCCCATGTTGTTATAGCAAGTTGAATTCACAAGGTTATGAAATTGGTTGTAGCAGCAACACCGTTCTTTAAGAATCAGAGGGCCATTGTGCAGTGATTGAAACCTACTTCAGTCCTGATGATAGGACAGTATTTTCTGCTGCTAATGTAGATAACTAGTTGTGTAAGACATAAAGTTCTGTCCTTCAGTACTTTACCACTCATCCATCAAGTGAAGACGGGTGGCTTTCATTTCATGGGGAAGTGGTGATGATGAATCTGCCCGGGGTTAACAAGAGATGTTCAATATCATCATCATCATCATCATCATCATCATCATCATCATCATCATCATCATCATCATCATCATCATCATCACCATCACAGAACTGCAGAGCTGGAAGGGACCTATAGATCATTGAGTCCAGCCCCTTTCAAGGAGGCCCAGTGGGGGTCTCAAACTCCTAACCTCTGACTCCACAGCGAGGTGCCTTATGAGCTGTAGTAGTTTGAAGTATTCAGCACCTTGGACAGCGACTTTCAGTTTTAGACTGAAACCCTCAGCAGGTTACCTGAATCCATAAAATCAGGGTTGCTAGCCTCTGTTGGCTCTACCGGAATGCTTCTACTGTACCACCACAGCGTCTGCCCCTGGAAGCAGCCTCATTCTGCCTAACTCCAGGGGAATTTTCATGCCCTTCTTTAATCTGCCTCCTGTTTCTTTCTCTCTCTCTCTCTCTCTCACATACACACACACACAAATTACTTCCACCACTTTTACTCCAGTTTTACAGATGAGCAGATTTGTGGGCTGACAGCATCTGAGTGATTTACTTCATTGCAGGAAATATAGGTGAAGCTGATGAGTCTCCTCATCAGAAACGAGAGCCAAGCCTCTCAATAATGAACAGCTTCAGACAGCAAGCAGCTTAGAAAATAAGGGCCCTACAATCCTCTAAATGCAGAAACACAATTCCTCTGATGTTAACAGAGCGCCACACCTAAGGAAGGATGTCGTTCCCAAAGTATGCACTGCTTTCACAAATTTAAATTACATACAAGCACATCCCAAGCAAGACAGCGCTGAGCATGGAACAGGCTGTTGCCTTCACATCTTGGAAGAAAGCAGGCTTTGTTGAGCTGTCATTTGAACCCTTAAACACAACGTCGTCTTTTCACGACCACCACCGCTACAACCTTGTGTTCCTTTTTGAAACCCATGAAATACAAGGAGAGATGACAATTCAGTGGGAGAAGCAAGGCACAGCTTAGCAGGAGGATTACAAAAGCTCAACATTAGTTGCTCAGTCCATTGATTAAGTGACAGTGTAGCACAGGAGTGCTTTGGGTTGAGTATGTGGAGATAGGGGTTTGAATTCATCTCTCAATCGTAAATGCACCAGGTGACCTTGGGCAGGCTGCTATATCATCAAGGAACTACAGTAAAATCTACAGTATGTCAAATAGATGATGGCTTCCACTCTTTAACTTCCACTCTTTAAGCAAGTGCATTCCCATTCTGCATCAAGATAACAATGGCAGCAAGAATCTTAGAACTGGGGAGCTGGAAAGCACCAGTGCATGATACAACTCCCAACTGTCAGGGTAACAGATGAAGCTCAATAAATTGTGGTCCTTCCTTAGTGTCCAGGCAAGGAGACACATAGCAGAGTGAGTGGCCCTGGAGGAAGACCTAGTTTGATTTTTTTTTCAGTGTATGAGACACAAAGTTGAAATGTGGGCAACCACCTCCATCCGTTCTAGCTGGCGCAAGGACTCATAAAGAAAATGCTTACATTATTGGTGCCCGGGAGGGCACCCATGTATTGTGCTGATATCAGGACTCAACATTCCATAAGCCATCTCTCAATATAGGTCTTTAACTACTTCTCCAAGACTCCACTCTGCCCAAAGCTTTCTGTAGGGAAATAGTTTAATTGTCTCCTGCTCTACCTCTGCCCTTAATGTTCTCTGCTGTGTTATTCTTGTTTTAAACACATCCATTGCCAAGTCATCCTTTTCCTTGAGAGATTTCTTGCAGTGATCTCCTGTATAATGAGGCAAATATTCAATCAAGTTATTATTTCATAAGAAGTTGCCCGTGGGCATTCCAGCATATTCGTGAACAGGTATTTGGGGCCTTGGGCAAATCCTACTAAAACAATTCTAGAATAATGTCATCAATTAAGAACCTAACCAATATGAACCCTGGTGCTTAGAATGTCAATTCAAGCAACACAGTAATTGTAGTTGATCTATCAATGTCTTCAAGACACACAGAGAGACACAACTGAATTTTCATCCGACTCTACTTAGCTCTAGTTCAAATCCCTAGCAATTCTTTTGAAATATGCCTTGCTCTAACTCTGAAAAACTTGACATGCTTACAATAAGTATGTGAGAAAGATTCACATTTTTCCCCATCCTTGATGGACATATCAAGACACCTCAATGGAAAAGAGTAGATATCCACGGTGAGTTTTTTTCACTGCCAAGTACACATGAAAATATGAGTATTTTCCCGCTTCAAAGAACCATAGTTTTATTTTGCCCAAAAAACACTTTTTGAAAGTCTTCGTGTTTTGTGCAAAATGTATGCTTCTTGTTCAAAGTACATCTTTTTTTGTTTGTGCACAACATCCTTGGGCAAATCTCCACCCATTTTGCAAAATTATTGTGCACAAACAATGGCAACAGACAGAAGATGTGCAATCTTTTTCATCATCTTGAAGAACAGGGAGAAAACTTTTGAGATTTTTTTTCCCATGCTCACTGGTGGGAATGAAGCAAATGGAAATGCAGACAGCTGTGAGCTCGGACACTTAAAAACAACGTCTGTTTTCAGAAGCTGTATACTTCCAGCTGGCTTGCACCACTTAAAGTTCCAGAACAAAGCTCTTAGGACTTAAGACAGAACCAGCACAAGAAGATTCCTACATGCCTTTTTAGTGAAGTTCCTGATCTCAACAGGTCACTGGCCTTGGAGCACACACGCTCTTAAAGATAATCTGTTAGCTGATTTGTGCCAGTAAGGGGGAAAGGAGGCTTATCTCTGACAATCTCATGTTACACAGTCTAATCCACCCTTGGGGGCATGAAGCAAAAAGGGTTTGATCTTCTCATTTAGACATCAAAACAGTTAATTAAAGATTGTGTGAAAATGCTGAAGAGTTCATGGCGTGCCACTCACAGTTGCTGATTAAGACACAACCCTGAGTCACACCAAGAGGTGTGTTGTTAATTGCCCGGAGAGTTACAAGAGCTATACTGCAGCTTTTTTAAAAAAAAGCCATTAACAGACATCTTTTGAAGACAAAGAAACAGGTAAACAAGTTAATATGCAAGGCAAAGGACTGCTGCAAAACATTTGGTGGGCTGGGTATGACAATTTGTGGCCAATGGTTCTGTACAGCAAGAAAACTCACCTCGCCAGGCCTTTGGACATTTTGGAGAGCAGCTATGGCAAGAGTTGCATTGGGGATCTCCTGGATCAGTGGTCCCCGCCTTGGGCCCCCAGATGTTCTTGGACTAAAATTCCCACAAGCCTTCACCACTAGCTGAGCTGGCCAGGATTTCTGAGAGTTGTAGTCCATGAACATCTGAAGACTCAAGATTGGGAGGCACTGCCTCAGATCTTTGTGAGTTCTGGTGAGTTTATTTTAAGCTACCAGCGAGAAGGCCCTCTCTCGTCAGCCGTGGCTGCGCTGGCACTGGGACCAAGAGGAGAGCCTCCACTGATGATCCAAAACACCTAAAAGGCTCATCTGGGGAATATGGAAGAAATAGCCAGATGTCCTTGTCCCTGACTGCTATTCTCTGTCTCTGCTAATGGGGTGGAAAAACAAAGCCACACACTAAGTTATGCTCAAGACAAAATGGTTGATTTTTGTCCACGGGCTTAAGAAGACCAGGGAAAGAGGAAAGTGACCTCCTTCTGACATCCGATGTATTGGAACTGCCCTTGTTTCAACCTGGAAATATCCTCCTCGTGTTTGTCTTATGCCTTTGGCTGCCAGTCTTTTTCATTCAGTGCCCTGGAGTCTAATGCCAAAAGGGAAGAGTGTTCTTTTCTTTCTTCCCCCCTCCCTTTCCATCTATATTTATCAAATTTGCAGACAGCCCCGAAGCCAATGTAAATGCATTTACAATTTGCTGAAGAGGTGGCCAGCTTAGTACAGATGGAAAGAGAGCATATTAAACGGCTTGTAATGAAATATGCCACCTAAAATGCAAGTGAAAGTACATTTCTGGGAGTTGCTGTAGCATTATTAAATTTGTTAAAACAACACCATACATCTTCAGGAAAATTACCTTTGGCTGTATGTCTTTGGACCACACACACACACATCTATCTCTTTATTTGCAGCCTGATATCATACAGCTCCACACAGTTCTTAAAATAGAATACTGCCAAGAAAATTAAAATCTAGGTAGCCTCAAGCATTAGAAGTTCATGTATCAACAGCAAAGTGGTTATGAAATGGACCAAAATCTTGAATTTGTACAGTCCTAAGTGCACATCTGTAGAACCCTAAGTGCATCTGTACAGCAGCAGGTTCTAGATGTGGGGGTTAATTTGACATTTCTAAGGGGCATTTCTTTCCTCCAAAAATACACCCCTGCTGGAAATACTTTTGCCTTGCACGTTGTAGCAGTCAGTAAGTTGGACTGTATCTCAGAAGTCCTGGGTTCCAGTCCATTGGATGAAAGGGGCCCAAAAGTCAGATGATGAAAGATGGAATAGAAGGAAAATAAAGTTGGACATGGAGGAAGACGGTTCAAAGTCCTATTTGGTCTTTGAGTTCATTGGGGGATCTTGGGCTAGTCGCACATTTTCTTAGCTTGAGAGACCTCACTCTCAGATACAGTTAGGCAGAGGAGAACCATATGGGCCATCTTCATCTTGCTGACAGAAAGATGAACCATAAATATAATGAATAAACAGCTTAGTTGTTGCTATGTGCTGTCAGGTCGGAACCATCTCATAGTGACCCTAACAGGGCTTTTGAAGTAAGTGAGATATTTCAGGAATGGCTTTATCAGTTCCCCAGGGAATCTCCATGGTTGAGCAGTGATGGTTAAAAGCACATCTTTTCCCTAAAGGAAAGCTGCATACCTTGCTTTACAGAAGCTTTCTGGAGGCTCCCAAGAGTGTGAGTTTCGTTGTTTGAGATCAGAAAATCAGCAGGAGGTTTATGCAATCCATGGATTACCTATTGAGCCTCCTTTGTCTTAAAAGTTTATTCTGGGGGGAAGGGGGCACATCTACAACTTGGGAAAGTTATTTGGTTTCTAACTCTCAGAATCCCTTATGCCGGCAAGATCAATGTTGGCCAACTCGACGTTCCTAAGTTGCCTACAAACCTTCTCTCTTCTCAAAGCACTCCCAGAAAGTCATCAACATCCCTTGAGGACCAGGAACGAAGATGGATCTGACAGCCGCCATGGCAATGCTAAGTAGAGCATTCACCTCCAGCTGAGAATCTCTGGGGTGCTGGGGTCAGAACAGGGCTGCATCCTTGAGGCATTTTAAGAAATACTGCTTGCCTTTTCCTTCTTTGAAAATGTTCAGGTATTTTGCACATCCTAGGAGTCTGGAAAATAAGTGACCATCGCTACGTCAACAAGAGATCAACTAACCTTACAGGTGATCTATAATGCTTCTGCTAGGTTTGCAAGGAGATAATATGGATATTGCTTCAGAGGAAGGCATCAACTAATAAATGTTAAGTCCTTCCCCATGAAGATGAAGATTCTGTGAGAAGACTACAGTTGTAACACCTCCAGAACCTGACAAGTTCTGGAGGTATATAAACTCTTGGCCACAAGGCTCAAGACTGAAAAGATGTTGACCATTAAGTTTGGAGCATTCAAAATCTCTCTTCAGGGCAATAAGATGTATGCAAAACAACCTTTTGGTAATGTGCAGACCCTTATCTTATATTATAAGCTGTAAAACAGGGCGGTCAACCTGGCCCTTTACAGATGCTCCCTGGAGGCTTCCAAAATATGTTTTCAGTTGTAACCTTAACCAGCATAGCTGTTCTAAGGGATTTTGAGGGCTGTTCCTCCAAAACAACTGATGGATAGTTCTTCTACCTACAGTAGTACTGCAAAAACGTAGCTGTGAATTTCCAAAGTTAGTACTAGACCCAGTCAGAAAGCAGTACCAAGGTCGAAGCCCAGATCACCATGAGAAGCAAGACCAGAAAAGTGTCCCAGCACAGGAAAGGCCAGGGTGTAGAGAGCTAATTTGTCTGAAGACAAACAAAAGCAGCTGCTAGTAAAAAGACACTGGAATTAGAATTTAGGAATAAAATTGCCTACTAGTTGGTTTTTAAATGAAGAATGGTTATCTTGCACAGATAGTTTCTAATTGTGGAAGATATAATTCTCTGTTAAAAGATGAACTGGGGCCATTTTATTACAACATTCCAATTCAAGGCCCATGTAGCTTATTTACTGTGTGTATTATTTTTGTGTTGTGTACTGCCCGCTGGTCAGATGCATGTTATATTGAATGAATGAATGAATGAATGAATGAATGAATGAATGAATGAATGAATGAATGAATGAATAGTTCTGTTCAGACTACCAATGTAGCTATACAGAGTAGGCATGTGCATCATGACTCCATTTCACTTTGCTTGGTTGAGGTGTCAAGAAAAAGATTTCTTCATGTTGCAAGATAGACACCCCAACTATTTGTTCCTTTGCCACTCTTTTGTGCACCTTCCTGGTTAGTTTGCAAACACTTCTATTAAAATGTGCAAAATAGGGAAAGATGGTAATTGAAACTTGGTTGCATGGAAAAATGAAGGTCGTAGCCTTACATAGGTTGCTTGTGTCTTTGTGATCCACCGGCCATTGCTTCATGCTTACTGTTTCAGTACTGTTTGACACAATTTTTATTTTTTTGAAAACACAATTTTGCGTGAAGTATATTTTGGGCAACTGTCTTACACTAAAAACAAGATCCTCTCATCTACAAACCCTCCAATGATGAGATTCTTTCACATTGGTAGGTCCTACCACTAAAATAAATTGAAGTATCTCTGTTTGCATTGCTCCGCTGAATGTATCTTAAAAGGCTGGGCTACTGCATTAACGCTGTAGCCATTAGTTTTGTGACATTGTTCAAGGAAAAACCCAGCATTCGTTATTCTGCCCCAAACGCAAAGGTCAAATGTTATTAATTAACACAGCCACACCATTTGCTGGAGCTAAATGGGTGTTCTTAAATTGTCCCTTGATTGAGAACTGATGGCTCATTAATCTTAAAAACATAGCAACTTGCCAACGTCGCTGGAGTCAAATAGAATTATGACTGACGTTCTGCGGAACACAATTTGCTACTTGCAGGTAGAGAATCACTCATTAGAACCTCTCTCGAAATTGTTTGGTGACAACACTAATGCAATCAGATGGACAAAAAAGTCTTTGTCTCGCTGCCTGTATAGAGGCGTTTCTGGAAGACATGATAGCTTAACTTTCTTTTCCTCTTGCATCTGAAAACCTCACATTCCTTCCATCTCAAATATGTGTTCACACACAAAGATTTGATGCCAGATTTTGGAGCACTGAGAAAGAAAAGCTGTCCATTAGGACAGATAAAACTGTGCATATAAGGTTTAATAATGCCTTACAGAATGTAGTAATGAATGTTCTGGGTCCAAAGGACCCATGTCTCACTGTGAATTCCTCGTAGACTCTTCCCCTCCCTCCCCTCAAATTGTGTTTGTTTTCTTCTGTTACAAATATGAATGTGAATGTTGTGGGAATGCTTATAAAACACAAACGGAAATGGATTTCTCCACCATACATAAATAAAAAGTCCCTAGCCTTCTTTCAGCACCAAGGACAGAGGACAGGATTGTGCTAATATTTCTCATCCACAAGGGCTATTTCTTCACCTTTTTTATTTGGGCAATGCACTTTTTTTATTAGTTATCTGTTTGCACACTCAGAAAGAATGATACATTTCCACAAGACACTGCTGTTCTTTCAACAAGGAGGACGAGCAGGTCTCTCTGGAAATGAAACAAACGCACCACGTAGTTTGTCTCAGCACAGCTGAGAGTCTCTTCATTGTTCGCCTGCTACTCCTCCAGCTTTTACACAAGATAAATATGCATAAGTTTGAAGTGACAGAGAGTAAGATGGGAATCTTGTGTTTTACTTCTAAAGAGCCATCATCTTTCTTCCCCTTTCTGTACTTCATTTTTCTATCTCTCGAAGTAAATAAAGCTCATCAGTGTGCATACGACAGATGTGCCATTTGTTGAGTTAGGTTGCTGTTGTTTCGGTCTTCAAATTCCAGATGTCTCCAACAATTTCCTAATCAGAATTCTAAGAATTCCAGCCCACCAAGACACTCCTGCAAGCAACTTCCTTTCACTCGCCTGGAGAAAAGCTGACCGCTCCCTTCTAGGCCTTCATTTCCTGCCCCAGTGCTTCCTGGGAGGAAGCTGCTGCCATACTTCCTGGGAGTAGTCATTCTTCCAGAGGCACCTTCTATGGAACAGAAAGGGCAGCAAGACTCCCAGGAGTGGAAATAGAGCCGGGGACTTTAATGTTTCAATGTTTGACTGAATACAGTGTACAGCCTTAGCTCAAAGGCATGAAATAAAATAAGTTCACATTAAAATGAGGACTCAGCTGGACATGTTTCTATCCTGTCCACAATTTCAGTTACAGAGGGATAAGAAATGACACTGTCAGGGAGTAATAGATATAGCAAGAATGTAAATCTTTACTTATTTCATTTTTACAAGTGCAAATGAAACATTTCAATTTTTTTCCCTCCAGTTGGGCAAAACTTTGAGAATGACTGCACATTTTTGCATCACAACCTGGTTTGTGACAGTAAAAAAAAAAGATGCATAGGTGTGTGTGTTTTAAATGCAAAAGCATACATTTGCATTAGAAGTTTTAAAATGCAAAATAAAATGGGTTCTATTTTTTTTGTCTAAAGCTGCAAAATATTCACAGCTTTTTTGGGAATGTGGGATTGAGTGATTGATTAAAAACCTGTATATAATCAAAACCGTGATATTGAAACTCGTGCAATTCAAAGGAAAAGTGTACTTCTATTTTCCCACTAAAGCTTTTCAGAATTTGCCACATTTCTGCACATTCCAAAGATTTTAAAAACAAAGAAATAAATAAAAGCCAAATGCAAAAGCATGCTGATGCTCACGGAAGAGTGCACTTCTTTATCTGAATTGCTGCTTTCTCTGTGAGCAATCTACACCTTTTCCCCATGAAGATCACAGACTCTTGCATTTTGCAAGAGAGCAAGGAGGACCTTCAAAAGCTTCTCTCCAACTTTTGATGCCAAGAGGTGAGACCGGCTTTTACCTGGTCACCATAGAAACAAGACCGTTGAGTCCTCTCCGGCGACATTGTCACTGAGCTCTGCTTTATTGTATAATCATTGGGAGTCCTGGTTTTTTTTGTTTTTTTTTTTAAAGAATGAGGACAGCAACACTGGAGTTACTCAGGAGAGGAATTGCAAAAAAAAGATTAACCAAACTAGTCTTTTGTATGGAAAATGAGCCACTGATCAGAGGAGACATGGCCCACTCTACTGTGAAAGTTCTGGGTGGTTTAGAAAAGAAGCTGCTCACCTCAAGCAAAGCAAAAGAAAATGCCATCAAATCAATTGAACATTTTCCCCATTAACTTCTCAACCCGATGGGATGTCTGATAGTGCTCCAACATACCGTGACTCCTAGGGGGTTACTTTTAGCGAACGGACTTCGAAGCAACTCAAGACCACACCAGACAAACAAAAACAAAACAAGACACAGATCTGTATCGAGCATCTGTTCTGACAAAGCTCTGCAAATCAAGGTGCCATTTGCTGCAAAATCTTTGCTTTGTTATTTTACGTCCAGCAATAAATAATTAAGGCTCGAAAAGGATCGGTTTTCAAAGCAAACAGAATCTAGCAATGAAAGGAATAACCGCAGAGGACCAAAGGCTCTGACTAGAAGCTATGAAATAACCAGCCCTCGGAAGCCCTGTGAGAATTTCAAAAGCATGGTTGTGTCTTTATCTCTCTGTCTGTCTGTCTTTATAGTGCCCTAATCCATGTCACAACTGCTCAAATATGCCTTTATGGTAGAACACCTATTTCCTTTTTTTTTTTTTAAATGATCCTTCTACTGAAGAATAAATGTTTACTACTTAAGCCTCTTGGACCTCTTGGATCAGGTATTTGATATCCATGTGCATGAAATTGGGGCAAATATTGCCTTGTTTGGAGAAAAATAGATTGTATAAAGCTTTTCCTTTTGCCCTCGCTCTACGAGTGGGGTAAGTGAGAAGCTTCACCGTGCAATGGTCAAACTTCAGTACTGCAGTGAAGCCTCTGCTCACAACCTGAGTTCGATCTTGACAGACACACTTAAAAAATAGTCCTACAGGATCGGTTCTCAATCATCCCTGAGTGCAGAAGATGTAACAGTGAGCTCAAATTGCAGGAAACCAGATTTAGGTTGAATATCACGAAAAAAAATGTTCTAACTGTTAGAGCAGTACGACAACAGAACCCAAGAGAACATTGGACAGTCCTTGGTCAGATCTGCTTTGATTTGGATTCCTGCCTTGAGCAGGGGGTTGGACTAGATAGCCTTACGGGGGAACTTCCAACTCAATTATTCTTGGATTCTATGAAATATACAGAGTGGGTTGTAAATGGATGGGATACTACTAGGGAATTCTTCCCTGCCTTCCTCAGTTTGGCTAGGAAAGAATCCTGCTTCAAATCTTGGAGGTGTGCTGCTGTTTGTCCCAGTCTTGGGCTGGATGGACTATTGGTTCGACTCAGACTAAGGTTGATTCCTATGTTCCTCTGTGGGTGGGTGTGCATGCATACATGTACGCTTAGCTCCCAGAAAAGTGGATTGTATCATGCACTGGCCTTCTAGCAAACAACTCTGACTCACCTCCTCTTTTCCTTTCCTCTTCTCCAACAGCCAAGGCAACGAACTGCCTGTGAATAATGTACACACCTCAAATTATTCAGAGCAGATTTGAATAATGAATGTGTTTGAGAAAATTGTACATTGTTCATAGACAATTCATGGAGAGAAAGACAAGCAAACATCCATCACATGCTCATGACTGGCTGTTCACTCTCCACACATTGCACAGCAGGTTGATTTCCATGGGACGGTGGGAGGCATATGTTTGGGAAGAAGAACAGTATTAGGCCCATTACCTACCTTTATTTCTAAGATTCTCATGGAAGAAGAAGAAGACGGCTCTTACAGAAAACAGGGCTAAGATATCTTTTGTCCCTTGGGTGTGCTGGAGTTTAATTCGCAGAATCATAGAACCATAGAAGAGTTGAGTTGGAAGGGGCTCCTAAGACCACCCAACCCTGGCTCAAGGCAGGATCTAAATCAAACCAGACCTGAAAGATGATCATCCATCCGATTTTCCCTTGACTGCTTCCAGCTCTGGATTGCTCACTAACTCCTGGGGGGGAACTGGTTCCATTGTTGTACTGCTCTAACAGTTAAGACATTTTTTTCTGATATTCAGCCTAAATCTGATTTCTCATAACTTGAGCCCATTATTATGCATCATGCACTCTGGGATGATAGATAACAGATCCTGCCCCTCCTCTTGATGACTACCTTTCAAATATTTACCCCAATCTTCTTTTCTCAAGGCTGCACATTTCCAGTTCCTTCAGTCTTTCCTCCTAGGGCTTGGTTTCCAGTACCTTGATCATCCTGTTGGCCCTGCTCTGAACTTGCTCAAGTTTGTTAGCATCCTTCTTCAAGGGTGGTGTCCAGAACGGAACGAGCACAGTCCAGTTTTAGATCCCACACTTGAAGAAGAATGACAATTCTTGGCAAACACAGTCAATAGTGAAGCATTATGGGAGTTGTAGTCCAAGGCATCCAGAGGCCCAGAGTTGTCTGATGTCAATCCTTTGTTTCCTCAAACAAAGGAATCAGGCTTGGCCAGTGAGTTTTGAAAGCAAGTTTATGCCTTGTCTGCATGATATTCGCTTGAACCTCCAGTATTCAGGAATTTATTGCAGGTCCGATTCATCTTCTTAGATTACTTCCCTGCACAGACCTCCCACCTGATCAGCACATGCTTATTTAAAAGCTGTTTGACCCTGATTTTCAACCAATAGCAATTATACCAATAAATCTACCTTAGAGCATCTTACTGTATCCCAGTACACCTTATATATCATCAGTAACAGACAGTATCTTGTGACAATCTTGCAGTGCAAAATACTTAGCAGAACAGGTTAAGAAGGTGAAGGGTCTTAGAAGGGAAAATGAAATGCACTAAGTTAGGCAATATTTCTTGAAGCTATGGAGATCTTACAGTGGCCTGTTTGAATGATAACACTTGAAGGAGAAGGTTAGCCTTACTCCATTCTGGTCAGGGGAGCAGGGGAGTTGTTGACCCCTAGTGTTGACCTTCTATGCTCCATCTCACCCTCTTCCTGGGTAACATCAAACTGCTTGAATCCCCCATAATGGTTGAGAGATCTGGGGGGTGGGGTGGCAGGCAGTGGCTACACCTCAAAAAAAGCAACGTTTCCCTGTATTGGTACCATGAAGAAAGAATATTAGAAACCATCTGGAAACCAAGCCTATCTTTCTTGTCTACGTGTGCTCGGACGTGTCATGAAAAAAGGTGCTGCACAAGCAGGGCTGACTTATCCACCAGGAAAGGTGAGATCCTACCCTCACATGGCATGTCAGAAGTAGTGGCTGATCATGTTGCTGCCTCCTGGTGAGGAACCTAGGGAGCTTAGACTGAGGCAAACCTTTGGTTCATTTAGCCAAAGACTTTCATTTGCTCCCACAAATATCAAGGAAGATTTTTCCTCCCTCTTTGTTCTACCTGGAGATTCTTGTCCATGCTTAAGATGCCTCTCATCCAAGCAGTAACAAGACTGCAGAAGCTTAGCTTCCAAAACCAGAGGAGGTCAATGGCTTAAAGCTAATAGGGCGGTACATCCATTGCCTGGAATCTTAGATGCCACCACCATGACTGGCCACGTTTCCCCAGATTACTGGACCACTACCCATCTGCCTGTGGATGTGGAACATCGTGAGAGACTTGGTGACAACATAATAACAAAGGTCATCTGCAGAAGACTTGCAAGAAGTTGACAGAGTTCACTGGAAAGACACAGACAGGCCGACCAACTCTTGCCGATTCATAAGGCAGAACTCTTCACAGAGATTTTTACGCAGATGTTGGGTTCCTGAATATTGAGAACCATTCAACAATGAAACAGATTGCTTGTCAGGAAGTTCTTGTTAACGTCAAGTTGACACCTCCTTTCTTGTAACACAAACTCGTTACTTCTGGTCCAATCCACTTGACCTTCAAAAACAAGCCTACGCCATCTTCCCCATGACTCTCTTTCAGTTACTTGAAGATAACTATTGTATCACTTCTGACACTTCTTGTCTCCAGGGTAAACTGGCCGAGTCCCTCAACCTTTTCTCATAGGGCTTTGTTTTCAAATCTTTTAGAACGGCATTTGCTTTTTTCCCCCTTTTGTTCCTGCATCACAATTAGCAAATCTTTGTCATATTTATCATTTAAAAGTGTGTGTGTGTGTGTGTGTGTGTGTGAGAGAGAGAATCCCAAAAGCAGACAAATGCACACACTTTGTGCGCAGAACTTTGAAAGCTACACTTGAATCCCTGAGTTTGAAACTATGTTAGCACTCCATTTGAGTTGCTGTTCCTGACTTTTAAGAGGCGTCTGCTCATCTCTAACTGCATCACTACCAAGTACTTTTTCTCTCTCTCTCCCAGGGATGTTAACCCCCAGAATTCTTCAGGGGGCATGGTCAATGACTGTGACACCAGGGGACCTCTGGAGCTGTCAGATCTGAAACACTACCAGCAGGATTCTGAGGTTTCTCCTTCTCCCAAAAGCATATCTTGGAAAGCTCTGCACACACCACATTCCAGCCTGAAATGACCCCATTCAAAAGTTGCAGTGAGCCTAAGTTCTCGCTCCGAAGAGCTCTTTTGCATTACCATGGATTGCACAGGGCTGGGCTGGTGATAGAGAGCCGGAGAAGTTGATGGATGTGGAAATAAATCGCCTTCCCCGAATGATACATGGCATCAATGCCCTATCCAAACCGGCCACTGTTCTAATAATGTGTTAGCAAGATTGTCAGCTTTTAATGATGGATTATTCCATGTTGGTGTTGCATAAGGGAACACAGTCAGATTTTCATTACAGATAATTCAGTAAGGATGGGCAGAGTCTCACTATATATTGATCCCTCATAAGCATTACTAGAAAACAACAGAGAAGGGGCCTGCATGAATTTGTATTTGTCAATGTAATTCCACTTCATGATTCATTAAGAGGGTAGACATGGAAACAAAGAAACTGACGTTTGTCTGCATCAGAGCCTGAGGGTGGTGGGCGGAATCTACTTTTGGACTACAACACCCAGCATCTGCCACCATGCTGGGAGAGTAGTTTGTTTCTGGAGAATGTTAGCAAAATTTGCAAGTGTCCTCACATTTTGGATGGAAAGAAGCTGAGATCTTTAAAAAAAAACTGAATGCTGGGGAAAAAAACCAAACAAAACTAAAGGCTTATTCAGGCATTATCGAATCTAACATTCTGAACAACCTTAGAGAGGAGCACCTGGTCCCATGTCCCTCAGTTGTTGCTTGTTTTTTAAGAGGATTCCTTTAAATTATCTTGAGTCTTAGGAATGTAGAGCTGGAAGGGACCCTGTGGATCATCCAGTCCAGCCTCTGTCAAGGAGGCACCGTGGGGGGAATCGAACTCCCAACTTCTGGCTCCACAGCCAGAGATTTAATGATTCATTCAATATTTCTGAAAGAGCAAGAACCCTGGAAGAACTGGTATTTGCTTACATGGATTCCTGGTTCTTTGCACAACCAGGAATCTATTTTCATTAAAGACAGCGCTGAATGTGTGAAAAAGATTGGGGCCAGAGGGTCTCATCTAATGGTGCTGACAACGGCCCGTCCATATTGGCATAATGTCAAGTTACACCAGCATCAATGTGCCCATCAACAAGGGCCAGCTCTAGAGTGGTGCAACCGGTTGTGTGTCTTTGGCATGACTAGTTGTGCATTGCACTGATGGAAGAGCTTCAGGGATAGCTCTTCTGCCTTGCTACTTGTTCAACTGCCGTGGGCTCAACGTTGAGTTACACTCACATAGTTGCGCAGTCATAGAATAGTTGAGTTGGAAGGGGACCATGAGGCCATCAAGTCCAACCTCCTGCTCTATGCAGGAAACCAAATCGAAGCACATCCGACAGATTGTTGTCTAACTTTCTCCTGAAGGCCTCCAGCGTTGGAGCACCTCACCACCTCCTGAGGGAATAGGTTCCACTGTCGTACTGCTCTAACAGGAGGTTTTTCCTGATATTCAGCCAAAATCTGGCTTCCTGTAGCTTGAGCCTGTTGAAGAACAGATCCTGCCCTTCCTCTGCAGGTGAATTTGAAAAGTCCTCCTGTATTTCACCTCGGTCTTCTTTTCTTTAAACAGTCTCAGTTCTTTCCATCTTTCATCGTAGGGCATAAAAATAGGATTTTGGTCAATGTGTGAATGTGCTTTTGGTTTCTTCTTTATTTCCCATTATCACTCCATACTGCACATGCAACAAAATGATGCTTATTACTCCAGCAGTATAGCGGTGACCCAAATGGGAAGCTAACAATCTGTCGTTACCTGCCAATCTGGCAGAGAACTTTTAGAGCGCTCAACTGAATTTATTTATTATTTATTTTATTTTATTGGATTTGTACCCCAGCCCATCTAGACCAAAGGTCTACTCCGGGCAGCATACCTTGAAACATACCTTCGAAAGTAGATCTGCAAAATTTACTGTATGTCTGCTGATTGTAGCCATTAACACTGGCTTCATGTTGACTTTACAGGGAAAAATGGAAGACGCCTCTCCCAAGAGTGTGAGGACACATCAGGATTTTCCCTGGGGAATCACAGTGTCCTGTTGGCCGATTTTTCTATTCTGGAAATGCCATGGAATTGCTTCGAACTTGAAGAATAAAGCAGTGGTTTCATAAACAGCTGCCCCCAACCTCCTAAAAGGACTGACAAAGTCCCATGGTAGGCTTTGATTCTTGACCATCACCAGCTGCTTTCAGCCTGCTGAGTCACATCATCTTCTGCCCAGCCAAAAACGGGGGTCTGGACCCTTTGGGTGGGTTGACAATTTGCATGTTTCAAGGTGAGAGTTTACAGCTGAAAATTTAATCCTACCAATTTCACAGACCACACTGTATTTTCTTTCTTTTCTTTTCTCCTTTTGGACTTAGGGCTTTGAAAGTGGAAGAGTGCCATTAAATATAACGGGGAGGATTTAGCATTACTCAGCAGCCAGATCCCAGACTCAGCTGACATTAAATACCCACACTCTTGCCAAATATGCTGTGTGCTGTAATTAAATATCTAACGTGGCGCCCGCTTCGCATCTGCAAAAGGTGCCTGCCTTTGATGACTTAATCTGCTCCTGCAGCTGAAGCCTGCAAATGTAGAAATTCCTCCTGCATGTTCTTTCTTTGAGCTCAACTTCTTGACCACAAGATAAAAACTAAATTCTACGCGCATCCTGTAATATTCAGTTGAAACTACTTGGTAAATTGCAGAATAAATGAAAGCAGCCTCTCTCTCTCTCTCTCTCTCTCTCTCTCTCTCTCTTTCAAGAGAAAGCGTACTGAAGAAATAAAGAGACTATCTTTCAACCAAGGGTAGGAAAGAAGCCAAAATGCCAGAAGTTATATGAATACTAGGACGGCTGGGGAAAATGGACGGGTATGGTCAAACGTGGAGCAATAGCACTATAATGAGTGTCCAAGCTTCATTAACATTTGGAAAGGGATTCATTCTTAGAATACTGAGAATAAAGATGGGACAGAGCTTCAGTTATGGAGAAAAAAAATGCTAGAATCATTGGGGAGACCCATGGCTAAGGCCACCACGATGAAGAGTGAGGTGGCATTCTTAGGCATCATATGTTGAAAGTAAAGAGGAGCCATGGGCCTTATTCAAGAAGAAACTGGAAGTGATTCATGCCAGTTTGTTTCTTGGCTGAACAAGTTTTTTGTGGTTGTCAACCCCACCTGCTTTGGTAGGCACAGCACCAAACACCTGTCCAATGGGTATGTTAGAGATTGAATACTAATGCAGTGCCATAAACCAGATCTTTGGGATGAGATATCAAATGGGTTTGTGATGGCGTCCAAGTCAACTTGTATCTCTTGTCACTTAGGTGTTGATTATTTCCTAATAGGCAAACTAATTTTATTTCTGTTTGCATTAGGACCATATTTGCTTTTTGGCAATTTAGTGTGCAGCACTTAATAAATTATCCATGGAATTGAGCATTCTCCCCCCTTTCCCCCCCCCATAACCTTGTTTTCTATTTGTATCAACAAAGTTATGGTGGATGGTGATAACATGCAAAATCATTTTCATTTCATAAGCCAAGGAAATGGTCATTGATGTGCTTCTGCTACAATGAACCAAACTCAGCATGCGCCTTAAGATCTTTCTCTTTCAGGATTAAAAAAGGAAAATAGAAAAAATATATATATATGAAGAAACCAAATTGTTCCCCAAACACAAGGTAAGAAGCAGCAGAATTCACTCCCATGTGGATCTTTATAGTTAGAGAAGGCCTTTTATATCCAACGCCAAGATACATACTTTTTTGAAAGCAGAGATGGTCAAGAGTGATGGTCAACTGATAACAGGCCACCGCTTCCTAAGCCTTCCATGCTGAGAGTTAAGCTGGACAATGCACTTTGCATCAAGGGATGGAAGACACCTGTTTAACATTGCTTGGGGTTTTCATCACTTACGCATCTCACATTTAGCCACAGTCTGTTTTGTGATTGGCCACTGGAAGATAAACATGGGCTTTATTTGTGAATCTGATTGCATAGAATCACATTTCAAAGGAAACCTTGTAGCTGGAAGGAAAATGGATGAATCAGAGACATAAACCTTAGTTTGAACATCTGGTTTGCCTTCAGTGTGTCCTTCAGGAGCCAATTTAAACATCCATTAAAGCCTATGTCAAAATATAGGCTCTATACATTTATAGCATGTTGATACCTCTTTAATGTCCCTCATTCCCTCCTAAGAGAGTCTGTGATTTGTAATTTGGGTGAAGTTCTCAAAATTCTCCTTTGTCCTTCAGAGGGTGTGCTGGGTCACTCTGGCAAAGAATTATTAGAAAATTAGAAATTCATCTAACAACAAAGCCCATGATTCTGTAGGCAAATATGATAGCTAAGATGGTATCGTTAAGGTGATAATTAAGTTGGCATCAGATTGAAAGAGCAGTAAGCTGAGTGTCTATTACTCTATGACCAATGGAAAACTTGAAATGGGTTTAGTATGCCTACACTAATTTGAAGCTAGAGTAGGCCTATTGGAATCAATGGAACCCAGAGAGAAGTTGACTTTCCTGCTGCAGCTTACTACACAAAGCAATAGAATTTCAGCCAGTAAAACATAAGAAAAAAATAAGAGACTGAAGAAAGAATGCAATAGTAGATGGCTACTTGTTAAGGACGTTTTAGGTGGAAATTTCCTGCTTCGTTGTGGTTTGACCTGAGGAGATCTATAATGCCATAAGGAAGGCATTGCTAAAAGATTAAGGTTTAAACCACAGTACAGTACAGTTTTTGTGTTATTTTTCTCTATTCTGATTTCAAGACTGTTCAAGGAAAAGGGCGATTGAAGCAAAGAAGCAAAGAAACATATTTTGCTTTGGCTTCCACTTGGGTGCAGTGGATAGTTGCAGGACAGCTGAGAGGAAGAAGGCGATCAGAGGCGAATGAAACATTAAACTGGATGGCCGTAAAATGAAAGCTCAAATTACACACTCTGATGGAACAGATGACTGCATAAAAATTATATCAGATAATCAAACACTGGAACCAGTAAGTCACTCCGAACACCTTGGCAGGACTTCTGCAAATGGTAATGGAAAGCCTGACGTTGCACAGAGATCCCGCAAAGCGTGGGCAGCATTTAGGAATGACAAAGACGAGCCACACTCGACAATATTGTGAATGGCATTTTGGGACACTCTCGTATCAGTGCTCCGGCTGGAACTGAAGTGAGCCATCTAGACTCATAGCCTTCAATGCTCCTTCCCATTTATGCCATTCATATTGCAGTGAAATATCGCAGTCCTGTGTCCGCTTCTGGGCACCACGCCTTGAAGGATGCCAACAAACCGGAGCGGGTTCAGAGGAAAGTAACCCAGGATGATCAGGGGACTGAAAACCAACACCTTAGGAGGAAAGACTGTGAGAACTGGGCGTGTTTAGCCTTGAGATAAGAAGACAGAGGGGAGAGAGGAGAGCACTTTTCAAAGACTTGAAAGGTAGCCGTTCAGAGGAGGAGCAGGATCTCCTCTTCATCTTCCCAGAGAGCAAGGCATGTAATAACGGGCTCAAGCGACAGGAAGCCAGATTTAGGCAGAATATCAGAATTCGCCCCCCCCCCCACTTTTATGATGACCTTTCCTAATAACAGTAGGACCACAGGATCCATGGGGCATTGATCCCAAGCCCCCCCACCCACTGCGGATGCCAACAAATGCAGAAGTATCAAACGCCTGGTCTCTGACTCCCTCTTTGGCCAGTTCTCATAAATACACCCAGGGGAAATATATATTTCAGGGGTGGTGGTTTTATTTAATATTTTTTCAGTAGCAGATAAGTTAATGATACTTGATCCCGCAGACAGGAGGAGTTACGCATTTTGTTTATGGTTACTGGGAGAAAGCGAAAGCAAAGACGAGGGAGGAGTGGCATTCTATTTTAATCTCATCCTCTCTGAAAGGGACTGAGTTCTCAATGGGAATCATAACAGTGAAGGGGGAATTATGAAAAGGGATCCCCTAGAAAAGCCACTGGAAGGACAGATCCTGAAGCGGAGGCTCCAATACTTTGGCCATCTGATGAGAAGAGAAGACTCCCTGGAAAAGACCCTGATGTTGGGAAAGAGTGAAGGCAAGAGGAGAAGGGGGATGACAGAGGACGAGAGGGTTGGACAGGGTCATCGAAGCGACCAGGATGAATTTGACCCAACTCCAGGAGGCCGTGGAAGACAGGAGGGCCTGGAGTGCTCTGGTCCATGGGGTCACGAAGAGTCAGACTGAACAACAACAAATCATTTTTTAAATCTCACTTAACTCTATCTGACCGAAACATGCAAGAGTACATGATGTGTGCAAGTGTGTGCACGGCATCCAATTGTGACGTCTAGTGTGCGGTTCAACTTTATGATGTTCAACTAACTATAATTATTGTCATAAAAGAAATGAAGTAAAATGTTTAGCCCTTCTCAAGCAAGGACCCATTGTCTGAACTAGCATGATTTCAAATAACAGAAGCTAGACTGGCTTGTGAGGCCATTAAAAAAAAAGGTGACAAATTTCTTGGACTGTCCACTCCCCAGCATGTACCATCAATCCCATAATGCTCAGGAGTGTTCCTCATGCTGCCCTGTTGCACAGGTGGATTGTGATGGATGAACCAGGCGCACCACAGATATTGTTTTGCTGCATTAGTCCTGATTTCCTATTCAGAATGATTGATTGAGTCTCACCCAAGACTCTGTCCAGAGCAAACACACCCAGACGCTATCCATCACTTTTAACTGGAAATTGCCACATTTGGCCCAAAAAAAAGAGGGTGGGGAATTTTATTGCATAGAAGGAAGGTCATTCCTTTATTTCATCCCGTCTTGCTCCTCTTCTCAGCTGCCTTGATTAACAGCAGTGCTTAAAACCAAACAAAGCAATACTCACCCACGTTGAAGCTACGTACTTTAAGCAAACTAACCTGGTTTTGTGGGAACATGTCATCAACCTTACAAGAAAGCTAATACTTAAATCTGTGTAAATGGGTGAAAGGGTCACCACTGTCGTAGCTCAAAGGGTCTTAGTAAGTAACCAGGAAGGAAAGACGTGGTTGTAAGGGAGCTGGCTGATGAAGGGAGAGGATGAGGTGGAGACCAGGATAAAGGGGGAAGATCTGGGGGACCTAGTAGCATCCTTCAGGAAAATCGTGGGAGAGGCAGACACTTTGGAGAAGAAGATGTGGGGAGAGGTCATCAAGGCTTGGCATCTCCAAATCTGTGACTCAGTGGAAGTGAAGAGCAGCTGCGAAAAGGAGCCCGGAGCTGAACTCCCTGAACCTCATCCATTGAGTACAGGAAGGGACTCGTTGGATCTTCTCAAAATTCAGAAGGCATCGCCCCCAATAGGACATGAAAAGTGGCTTGTTCTGCTTTCGAACTGGAGTCTGGTGGCAGTTCAAGGTTGTCTCAGGGCAAAGTCTTAGGGTGGGACTGAAGAAGCAGCAGCAGTGGAGAGAAAATGCAATGAAACTGAGATGGAGAAGTTTTCTCCTCCGTAGCTCTAGGGCTAGAGAGTCTATTTTGCTCTTTTACAGACATTATTATAGTACAGTCAAACAACTTGCCATGATTTTAGTGCAGAGGAAATGCCAGTTTACTTCCAAAGAGCATCTGTGGCAGCGTTTAATTGCCTTGGAGTGCGTAGAGGGAATCCCCGGGAACAAATTTTAAATTGCACGAATGGTCTGCTCGAAAAGTTGTTTTAATGATGTGTTGGCCATCCTTCGGTGAGGGCGTTATCTTTCCATTTGTCTGAGCACACGGAGAAGGTGCAAAATGGCAAAGCACCTATCCCTGAGATCTAAGGCGACCAAGGAAGCCTTGAAGGCTTTAAAAGAAAAAGCAGCCACCTCAACAGGAGAAAAAAGAAAAGAAAAAACAAAGCAATCGATTGCAAGATTACATTTCTCATTCCCAAAGTTTTACTTCTTTTCCATTTGAGAAAACTGTTTAATGAAACCTTAGCATACCAGATGTAATTGTGTGATGTCATAGGTGGATCAAGCAGTCTCTCTGCATTATGTCATGCCACTTCTGACCTACAGTGACCCTATAAATTAATGACTTCCAAAGGTTCCTGTCTGTTAAGGTCTTGCAAAGGGGAAAAAAGGCCATCATTTTTTTCAGTCTACCCATCTTGTGTTAGGATTTCCTCTCTCCCTCCTGCCAGCCACCTGCAGTATCATTGGCTTTTCTTTTGTTGTTTAGTCGTTAAGTCGTGTCCGACTCTTCGTGACCCCACAGACCAGAGCATGCCAGGCCCTCCTGTCTTCCACTGCCTCCCGGAGTTTGGTCAAATTCATGTTGGTCACTTTGATGACCCTGTCCAACCATCTCGTCCTCTGTCGTCCCCTTCTCCTCTTGCCATCACAAAACCTGATTTTAAGTTATGGCAATTCAAATTGCTTAATTTCTTGTGCAGCTGAATCTTCATTTTTTAAAAGAGCAATGTGAATCCAGGAAGGTCTTTCCCAGTTAGCAAAAGATTGACAGTGTGATGGCTAGGTGGATCAACAAGAGGATGAGTTCATCACTAGGTTGCTTACAAGACTTCTTCCCATTCTTTGCCATTATGACAACTAGACAAGGCTCTGGACATCTTAAGCACTTAAAGAAGGATGCCAAGAAAGTGGAACAAGTTCAGAGTAGGGTAACCAGGATGATCAGAGGACTGGAAACCAAGCCCTTTGAGAAGGAGAGATGGAAAGAACTGAGCATATTTAGCCCTGAGAAAAGAAGCCTGAGGGGAGACAAGATAGCATTTTTCAAATACTGGAAAGTCCTACAGAGGAGGGGCAAGATCTGTTCTTGATCATCTCAGATTGCAGGACATGCAACACTGGGCTCAAGTTACAGGAAGCCAGATTTCTGTTGAATATCAGGAAAAACTTCCTAACTGTTAGAGCAGTACAACAATGGAACCAGTGGCCTCTAGAGGTTGTGAGCACTCCAATGTTGGAGGCCTTCAAGAGAAAATTGGACAGCCGTCTGATCTGCTTTGATTTGGATTCCTGCCTTAAGAGGCCCCTTCCGACTCCTTTATTCTATGATTCTCGGATTCTAAATTACCTAAGGTATATCCTGGTTTTATATTAGTGAGGAGACATGGTCGTTCCCCCCCCCCCCAGATGTGAAAAGTGTGTTTTGGGTAAATCTCCCAAATAGGAAGGACCAGTAAAAAACCCTATTTTTAATAATATGTGGACGCAGTGCACACAACAACATGCCATTGAGTTCCTTTCTGTGCACAGTTGGTCTGTTCATAACAATTGCACAGCAAAATGGATGGCATTCAGCATTTATCTTCCCTCTATTATCTGCTGCATATAAATGTAAAGTTAGCAATGCTCAATCGAATATAAGACCAACTCCAGACTTTCTCAGACTAAGGCAGCTAAGGTTGGGGAAGTCACGATGTCTCCCACTGACCTCTCCCACTGAGTTGTTGTGAGAATAAAATAAGGAAGGGAAGAACTGTGGAGATAGGCTTGAGGCCACAGGAGAAAAGAGGAACTCTAAACATAATAAAATAAATATATTATAAAATGGGCTTGACTCTCTGCCTAGCCTACAAGATTGTAAAACAAGCTATAATGACATGTAACCAAACCAGCTCATTTTCATCATTTATATAATTCTGGTGTGTGCCGTCGAAAGAGAAACATTGCTTCATCAGTTTTTCCCCCCACTGGTAGAAAAATACGGGTTTCAGCATTAGGACGCATGCAATTTAGAGCCACCACTAATTTCAACCTCTTGCTCCCCATTATTGTCTGGTTTATGAAGGCATTTCACCTCCAATGGACTACATTTGCCTTGATTACAGAAGCGCAGCTGCTTTAATGGTGTGTTGCGTTTGTAGGCTGACATTTGACGAACAATGGCATTCACCTACCCAGCCTTCTAATGCCGGTTAGTGAGCATTTACTAGAGAGATGATGAGCCTTCAATGGTCTTTTACTGTACAATTGAAAACAGCTTAAGGGGACCCGAGGCGGCTCACAATATTAAAAAGAACAGAATTAAAAACATAATGAGTTGAACATTAAAAAGCAATTGAACTAGATGCTAATTAAAACACTATGGAATAATGAAAAGCAAGTAACCATTAAAAACTGCCTTAATTTTAACAAGGCGTTCAGGGACTCGGTCCTGATGGTTAAAAGTCTGCCTGAAGAGGTGGGTCTTCAGCTGTTGGTGGAAGGATAAGAGGGAGGGGGCCATCCTGATCTCCCAAGGGAGAGCATCCCATAACCTGAGAGCTGCCACCGAGAAGGCCCTCCCTGGTGTCCCCGTCAGCCGTGACTGGGCTGGAAATGAGACCAAGAGGAAGGTCTCTTCTGATGATCTTAAACACTGAGAAGGGTCATATGGGGAGATAAGGTCCTTCAGGTAGCCTGGATCCCAGTTGTATTCGACTTTATAGAGTCTGCTGTAGTAAGCAGACAATTACTCAGTTAACCTCTGTTCCTGTAACCTGTAATTTTTCTAAAATATGCTGGTTTGATCAATTCAGAATTGTGAGTAAATGGAACTTTTTTATTCTTTCTCTTACCAGTGTTCTGAGTGAGTCATTGAGACAGTAAGTGCCAGTTGATGAAAACAAACAATGAGGGCTGGCCTACTCTGGGAAGTCTTGAAGCTAAGTCTGTTGTGTCGGTCCCTGCACTATCACACTCTGCCAAGAACATCATCAAATTGGGAATTATAGCCCAGCATCATCAGGAGAGCCACACCTTTTCCATTGTTAATGATACAAAACAACAAACTCATGCACTGAGTTGTGACTGCTAAGGCTTGCAAGAGACTGAGGTTGTGGGGAAGCCTTAGACGGAGGGATCCAAAATATCCGCAGCACAACCCGAAAGAAACAAAAGCAAGCAGAGAGGCAGAGCCGTACGGCTGCCCTAAAATGTAGAAATGTATTCGGGTGTGCAAAGTATAGCAAATGCATTTTGCTTCATTGCCTTCGTCAAGGGCAAAATAATCTTACATAATCTTATTCAATTGCCTTACAGCAGCACTTCACTTATAGCAATTTGCTTGGAACTTATTGAGACAAAAGCAGAGAAAGCCAATTGCTAGAAAGCAGTAAAAATGTACCAGGTTTATTTTTCATTTGATTTCTGTCCAGGGCTTTCGCCAAGCACATCCTTCCCAATGGGGGTCTCTCGAATTTTCATTTTAGGCAAAATTTGGGGGGCAATGCTAGCTGGTAGACCTGTGCGAACGAACGGCCAGGGAGAGGAGCATCTCAAAAGTTATAGGCAATCAAGGCAGCAGTCTTTCAGTAGCGAGAAGAGTTATCGCTTTCCACACATCTACGACCAAATGCTCCATAAAGAATGGATGAAGTGCTTGCAGATTTCAGTAGAACAGAATAAAGCACTAACAGTGCGCGGCAAGGTTATTTTACCTGTTGTTGCCCACGCTGTGCCTGTTCAGTCGAGCAGCTGAGAAGTTCAGCTCCTACTCCTGCGAATGTGTTAAATTAATAATGGAGCTCGTCATAATGCTTCAGAGATAACTGAAGAACACACCAAGCAAAGACTCCGGCTCCCAGTGGATTCTCTTCTTTCATGCTTGTCACTGTCCATAAGCCTTAAAGTGGATTAATATTGCTTTATCAGTTCATTTTATGCAAAACTATAGCCCAGCCGACTCGCCATGGTAAATGTATTTCCTTTAATCAATAAAGTTCACACCTTGCAGACAAAGGGCTGGATGTAAGACAAATCAATGGGAACAATGAAAAAAAAAAGAGGTTGCCTACCTGTAACTCTGGCTCTTCGAGTTGTCATCTGCAAATTCACACTAATGGGTTAATCTGTGCCTGCGCAGAGCAGCCTCGGGATTTTCTAGAGCTCAGGCACATGGTGCCGGGACCTTCCACACGCTGGATATAACCCCGCCCTTGATACCGAGTGCCTCAGTTCCGTGGAACTGTCCGCTGATGATGATTACTCCATCGAGCGAGAACCTCAGAAAACGATGATGCTCTTGTTAAATACTGATATGGAAATACAGTGGTGCCTCGCTTAGCGAGGTTAATCCATTCCAGAAAAAACATTGCTAAGTGATAACATCGCTAAGCGAAATTAAAAAGCCCATAGAAACGCATTAAAGTGCGATTAATGCATTCCTATGGGCTTAAAAACTCATCTTAAAGCAAAAAACCTCCATAGCACTGCCATTTTCACTGCCTTTTAAGTGAGGAAAAACAGCGGGCGGCCATTTTGTTTTCCCGGTGGCCATTTTGAATCCACCGATCAGCTGTTTAAAAAGAGTTGCTTTGCCATGATTGCTTCCCCACGATCATCGCAAAGTGAAAAAAACCCATAGGGACCATCGCAAAGCGATCGCTTTTGCGATCACAAAAAGTTAGTCGCTAAGCGATTTCGTCATTCAACGGAGCGATCGCTAAGCGAGGCACTACTATAAGCATCTTTGAGGTTTATGACGGCAAACCAGTCACCTTGTCTCAACATCTGGATAGTGTTGTCCAGCGAGACCATTCGAAAACATCGAGGTGTAATATAGGAATTCAAAGGCGAAGGTCGAGGATGGGGTGAAGTCCTCTATCCTTCTTAGGAATTATAAAGTATTGGGAGGAAAAAAAAACATAACCTTGCAGAAAAACACTCAAACACAGTTCTATTCTTAACGTTAGACTCATGAAACCAGAAGAATGGTGAAACAAGCCGAGTCGAAAAAGCCGGGAGGTCCAAGAATATGATTTAAGTGAGGTCGAAGGGAAAAACAAACACAAAGCTCAGATCCGAGTAGTTGCAGTAGCAGTGGCAGAAATGGAACTGAGGGACTCAGTGCCAGGGGCGGGGTTATAGATAGCGTGTGGGAGGTCCCGGCACCACGTGCCTGAGCTCTAGAAGATTCCGAGGCTGCTCTGCACAGGGGCAGATTAACTCATTAGTGTGCATTCACAGAGACCATGAAGGAATAGCCAGTCCACAAGCCATGTCTCCCTGATTGTGGGAATGTGGAAGAAAGGATTTTCAAGAAGTCCAGCTCTTAAGGAGGAACTGCCAATAAGAGCTGTATGATGGGAGTCCACAGGTTTCTGTGCACCATCATCATGCATGAAACACAGAATCAGAATCAAGGAGTTGGAAGGGGCCTCTAAGGTTATTACGTCCAACCCCCTACTCAAGGCAGGAATCCAAATCAAAACAGATCTGACAGCGGGTAGCACAATTTTCTCTTGAAGGCTAAACAGGTCCCTTTCTTTCAGTCTTTCCTCCTAGGGCTTGGTTTCCAGTCCCCAGACCATCCTGGCTGCCCTCCTCTGAACTTGCTCTAGTTTGTTGGCACCCTTCTTCAAGGGTGGTATCCAGAACTACATGCAGTTTGAGAGCCCCAGTGGTTCTCAAACTGGGGTCCCTAGATGTTCTTGGAATGCAACTCCCAGAAATCCTGGCCAGCACAGCAAGAGATGAAGGCTTCTGGGAGCAGCAGGTGGAGCAGGTGGATGCCTAACCAGTGCTGAATAGAGGGAGACTAGTACCTCATGGGATTTGGAGATGGATTCAAGTTTTCTCCTCTTCTGGTGTTGTTCTCCTGATGAATTGGAGGTTGCCCTCCTCTCAACTTGCTCTAGTTTCTTGGCACCATCTTAAAGTACACTGTCCAGAACTGGACACAGTTCAGATACCTCAATTCTTGACTATTGACTCCAAAATTAAGTTGAGACAAGATGAGAAGAGAAAGAGTTTACACTCACACAAATGCCACTAACAAAGGAGTCTACATGGAAGCAAAAAGCCATCTTAAAAGATGCTTCGTGCTTATTATTGAAATAAAGCCAAAACGTATTTGCTAACGTACCTGCGGACACACTGTGTTTTTTACAGAAACAAATTGCTTTGCATGGCATAATATAGATTTTCTCTTCATCTTTCGGGTTTGTGTCTATTACAAATTGCTCTGAGGGAGGTTGGACCTCTAAAAGCCAAACACTTTGTATCGTTCTGTTAACATCCTTTCCTGCAAACATTAATATGCAGTGAATCTGACGATGTACCTTTTGGGACGTCTCCCCCAACTCTGCACATGATTTATCTGGACATTATGTTACTTATCTGCATAAATTCGTCCAGCTCCAAGAACATAATTTTTTTTTCAGGTAGAAGTGATGCCCTCCTAGACCGTTTCTCCATTTAATCTACCTGGAGGTGTTCATTTCAAAACAAATTCATTTGCATGTTAACCTCTACTGGAGTCATCAGTAGAGATTTTGGCACAGATGTACAGATTCATTTACTTTTCATTTATTCTCTGATCAAGCGATGGACTCTGTTTCTATCATGGTGTGTCCATTGCGATGTAATAAATTGACTCAAATGATGCGTGCAAATGTCTTGTCCCAGACAGATGAATATTTCATGGAAGAAGCGAGGCCCTGTAGAAAAATCTAGCAGTTCTCTGAAGTGCTGATCGGAAGTGGCTGCATTTTTTTCTGTGACTTGAAGATGAACTAGCATTTTCAATCAGATGAGATATTTGTAGAGTTCTTCCAGATCGTGTACCAGACAACTATGAAGAAGCCTTAGTTAGTTAGTTAGTTAGTTAGTTAGTTAGTTAGTTAGTTAGTTAGTTAGTTAGTTAGTTAGTTAGTTAGTTAGTTAGTTAGTTAGTTAGTTAGTTAGTTAGCTAGTTGTCCTCAACCATTCAAGAGGAAATGTTTCCCAAACAGTGATTAGGGATCTCCCCTGAATTACCGTATTTTTCGCTCCATAAGACGCACCTTTCCATAAGATGCACCAAATTTTTAGGAGAAGAAAACAGGAAAATATAATCTGTTTTCTTCGCTCCATAAGACGCACAGACTTCCCACCCCCCTGTTTTGTGGGAAAAATTTGTTCTAAATGGTCCAGACCTCCACATTCCATGCCCAAAGGACTATGTGGGAGAGAAGGAAGGAAGGAAGGAATGTGTGAACCTTCTTATTTTTGAATCTTATTTGACCACTTGACACGAGAATTCTAAATTGGTTCATGTTTTGGTGCATACATGCTGCTCTGGAACTGCCACATAGGGGTGGTCAGACAGCATCACACAGTATCGAGGGCATTCCACCTTCTGAGTCTCAAAGGCTTAGGTGATTACTGGCTTCTGGATGGGGTAACGGGAGTCCTTGCATCATCCACGGGAGACATATGTGTTGAATGTGATGTGATACAGACATACACAACATCTCCCCTCCATCTTCTGATGTTCCCTCCAGTGGAAACATGGGCAGTGGCTGTGCTGATAAGTGACAGCTTGGGTTTGCTGATGATGGTAGGCAGAGGAGTCCTCCTCCCCTTGAAACAGGAGGGAAATTAAGTTTAGATTCCTATTTAAGGGTGCTAAGGAATCTTAGGTCTTGTGTTCTTTTAAAAATACCAGTTTTAAAATAATAGTAATGACAATAACAATGACAATGACAATGACAATGACAATGACAATGACAATAACAATAACAACAATAACAACAATAACAACAATAACAACAACAACAACAACAACAATAATAATAATCATCATCATCATCATCATCATCATCATCATTGAACTGTAAAGCTGGAAGGGACCCTATGGGTCATCAAGTCCAGCCCTAGTCAATGGAGGCACAGTGGGGAATCAAACTCTCATACCTAAACCACTCAACTATCCTGCAGTTCAGTCTTCTCAGACTGCAGATGCTATCACTAGAGATGGGCACAAACTGGCAGTTCAGTGGTTCATGCCAGTTTGTTTTTTGGGTGAACAAGTATCTGGCACTTCCTAGCCACACCCCACTCAGAAGCAGCACCTGAAGGAGGTGGGGTAGGGGAGCCAGGATGATGCCTCTGGGTGGGTGATCGCCAGAGGAGGTGGGGCTGGGAACCCCTGAACATCTGTTCAGGCGAAAACCAAACCGTTACGAACCGCCGAACCGACCATTCGTGCGGATCTCTATCTGTCGCCCTGTAGCCTTAGCTGTGCTGACTAGTGTCAAGACGAACCCAAGGCTGTACAGAATATTACTCCATTCAGTGTGCTAGAATTTAGCCTTTCTTGATCAAGATTAAGGACAAAATTACCCCCAGTATCAACAAGGTCTAAGGACTTTAAATAAGAATGCATTGTGCCTTGTGACTTTCGCTTTCCAGTTTCCAAAGACAAAATAGAAATGCATGGGATACACCAGTATACTATACATTATTTATTTGAGAAGCCAGGCTATGCATTTCATTATGAATTTAAAATAATTAATTATGTACCTGGCAGAGCAGACTTCAGAAGCTTTCCAACTTATGCCATAAATCAGTATTTAGCCTCTTCTTACCCCCCCACCCACCCGCACCTTCCATTCTTTTAAAAAGTTTCCATGTCATTTCACTTGAACTGGTAGTAAGGGTTCATAACTTTTTATTATGGCCATATTAATTATTCTGCAGCAACATTCCTGTCTATCATAGAATTATGCATGTGAAATATACACCGTGCATATTAAAACTAATAATACTCAGAGGAAGGAAGGGACGTGTGTATGGAAAATGTAATGTGGTGTCTCACAGCAGTGGGAACAAGGAGAGGACAGAATACGAGGGGGAAATGGAAAACACTCTGTGATAATAATAACCTTAAAACGGCAATGCTGGAAGGGAGCCTATGGATCATTGAGTCCAGCTCCTATCAGGGAGGCCAACCTCTGGCTCCACAGCTGGATGCTTAAATCACTGAGCCATCTGCTAGTCTTAAAAATACCACAATCACCACCATCATTATCACCATCAACTTAGAACAGCAGAGCTGGAAGGGACTCTATAGATCATCCGGTCCAGCTCCTGTCAAGGAGGCTCAGTAGGGAATCAAACTCCTAACTTCTGGCTCCACAGCCACAGACCTAGGCCAATGAGCTACCCAACAGTTCCAAGACTATTTGCAAAACTAAGGTCCCTTCTTCTTATTGCGATGCTGACCTTCACTCTTGTAGGATCCCCACGTTGCAGTAAGGAAGTTGCAGGGATCATTGCATCTATGTTACACCATCTTGGATTTGAAAAAGTGGCCAGTTATCACTTTTTTGGGGAGGTGGTGGTGCTGCGGGTTAAACCGCAGAAGCCTCTGTGCTGTAAGGTCTGTAGATCTTCAGCTGTAAGATCGAATCCACGCGACGGAGTGAGCGCCCATTGCTTGTCCCAGCTCCCACCAACCTAGCGGTTCGAAAGCATGCAAATGCAAGTAGATAAATAGGGACCACCTCGGTGGGAAGGTAACGGCGTTCCGTGTATAAGTCACACTGGCCATGTGACCACGGAAGATTGTCTTCAGACAAACGCTGGCTCTATAGCTTGGAAACGGGGATGAGCACTGCCCCCCAGAGTCGAACACGACTGGACAAAATTGTCAAGGGGAACCTTTACCTTTACCTTTATCACTTTACCAGCAGGCTAGCCAAGAACAGTGATACAGCTGCTTTTGGCTAGTTGGTTAAAGCTTGCCTTCCAATCTTGATTTCGTAGGTGTGTTCAGGAACTTGTAACATTGTGATCTTTCAAAATCTTATTGTGACTCCCGCAGTGGGAAAATAGTTAACGGAGAACAAACTTTCTAACTGAGATGACTTTGCAATGGAAGGCTTCTGATGAGTGTTTGATTGTGCTCCTAAGTGGAGTCTGTTACTGATGGGTGACATTAAGACCTGAAATGAGAGGAGCATCCAGTCTGAGATGAACAATTGTCTGCTAAAACATGCTCCAGAAATATATTGAACATCCAGGCATTTCACAGCTACCGTGCACATATGGGAAGAGTGGCCTAGTAGTAAAAACCTTACATCTTTGCCTGATTACTTTGAAAAGTATAAGATTATCATCAGTCCATTATTTGCACTGCCGAGCCCATGTACGAATTCAAGTCAAAGCAGATCTGCCAGGTGATTGTCTAAATTTCTCTTGAATGCCTCCATTGTCAGTGAACCAAGACAGAATTTACTGCCTTAAAAGGAAGGCTCGTCCACCACCCTTAAGCACGTCGTAGCTTTTTGCATTATTTGCAATTTTGGCAAATATTTGTTAATATTCTCTTTCTGTTTGTCTGTCTCTCTCCCCGTCACCTAAACACACAGCCACGCAGGCCAAGTGTGCAATGACCACTGAATGAGTAATTCAGGGACAAACATCACCTGATCAAAATTCTCCCTGAAACCAGTCAGGCTGTTTTGTAACTCCCTTTCCAATCTCCCTCTAATTATTACTTCTTCTGTTTTTAACGATTGCATATAAAGCTTGGCTTGAGGCAAAAGCGGCTTCAAACTAATACCAAGAGTGGAGAAGACCTCTGCAGTCATATTGAGAAATCAATGATATATTAAAAGACTTTTTAATTAGACGACCGTGGTCCTGAACTAGCTCTTGGTTACAAAGATTAAATAATTGCTTTTGGCATTCTCATAGCCGGGCTCGCTCAGAGAGGGAGCTTATTGACTCCACGGCAGAGTTAGGAGAGCTGGAGAGGGTTTCACAGAACAAACTTCAGTCAAGTGGGGGAAAAGAAAGAAAGAAATCCTGAAGTTTTCTACCTTAACTGGAAAGAACATAATCTTTTAATTAAGTGCTGTATCACTAACAAAGACAGATTTTCCTCCATTTGAGTGTGACTTACTAAGCGTATCAGACTAAGACTGGGGCAATTTCAGAAGCAAATCTCCATACAGTCATGAAGCTAATTGGCAGGGGTGGAGACTCAAGTCATGGGAGAAACCTACGCACCCTTAAGGAGTCCTTGAAGCAAGAATGTAACAAACAATGGAGATGGTCTTCAAAAATCTGCAACAGCTATATACAGTATGCTCTCAGTTATGCTCTAGTTCTATATTCATAAGTGGGGTTAGAGGGCTTGCAAGATTGCGTTCCACTCAATGATTCTATGGGCATTGGCACAGAATGCAGGTGTTAAATTGCGCTGTGACCTTTTCTAGGCACTAATGGTGTTTCAACCATACGTTCCATGGTCATATTGGTCTCGTCCTCCATTCCCTCCCTCATTCTTTCCAGCTCTGATCTGTGAACAGATAATGTTCCATTTCAGCGATCGGGAAGGAGGGGGAAGGAAATATTGCTTTCTTGACATCTATGCATCCCTGTTGGAAGCAGCGTGGATCGTAGACAGGGTAGCACTGAGAGAAAGTGGCACATGTAATGCTAGGAAGGTTTGAAAACATAGCACAAGCAGCCAACTCTACATTTCAAGCCCCAGAAAAAACTAAACCATTAACTATAATGCATGGCTCTATGGGTTAATACATCATCCACAGCATAAGTATCCACAGGCATTCAACTAGCTGTCCAAATCATGAATAAATCTATCTCTAGGAATGTGACTGGATGAAAACGCCAGCTTCCTGGTCTCACACAGCAGGAATGCGTTGCCGCAGTGTTAAAATATTGTCAGGAAGCAGAGACAAAGAGTCGGTGGATGGTGTTAACAGGCTTCTTGCTGTTCTGAGATATCAGATGGATATAGCAAAGACGATTTATCCTAAAATTAAGATTAATAAACTCTAGCCGCATACAGCCTACACACTGTCATCTCCAGTGGATTATACTGTTTTCCACACAATGCCTCACAAAGGATTTTTGACCCCCTTGCATTTCTGCACTGGTTTTGTCATCTCTGTTGGAGCAGGAGGGCTATAGCGCAGAAGAACCAGCACCATTATTGTGATCCCTGTAAAAATATTTTGTTTCCCCCACACACACACACACACATCAGAGGAAAAAAAACCCAAGTGTGTTCATTAATTTATGTCACTGTCTCTTTCCCTTGACTTTGCCTGTGTTTGTCACAGGGGGAGAGTGGCAGCTCTGATGTTCCAGGGAGAATCTACTCTCAGCTTCGGTTTGAACTTCAAAGCAGCTGTCCAACGTGCTGAATCAATTTAAGGGGATTGGTTTCAACACCTTGGATAAGTCATACAAAGTTCGGCACTCTTGATGCGTCCTTCAGAGTCCCTGGTCTGCAATGGCAATGAGTAAAACCACCCTTTAAATATTTTCATGTACTAAGATCATGGCCATGGGTCCCATCAATTCCTGGCATAGAAGGGGAAGGTATGGAGGCAGTGGCAGATTTTACTTTCTTGGGTTCCATGATCACTGCAGATGGAGACAGCAGCCACGAAATTAAAATACACTTGCTTCTTGAGATGAAAGCGAAGACAAACCTAAACAACATTTTAAAAAGCAAAGACCTCGCTTTGCTGACAAAGGTCCGCATAGTCAAAGCTATGGTTTTCCCGGTAGTAATATATGGAAGTGAGAGCTGGACCATAAAGAAGGCTGACTGCTGAAGAATTGATGCTTTTGAATTGTGGTGCTGGAGGAGATTCTTGAGAGTCCCCTGGACTGCAAGGAGAACAAACCTATCCATTCTGAAGGAAATCAACCCTGAGTGCTGAGGCTCCAATCCTTTGGCCATCTCATGAGAAGAGAAGACTCCTCGGAAAAGACTTCCCAATGTTGGGAAAGTGTGGATGCAAGAGGAAAAGGGGACGACAGAGGATGAGATGCCTGGACAGGGTCATTGAAGCGACCAACATGAATTTGACCCAACTCTGGGAGGCAGTGGAAGACAGGAGGGCCTGGTGTGCTCTGGTCCATGGGGTCACAAAGAGTCGGACACGACTTAACGACTAAACAACAACAACAACCTTCAATGCCCTACTTGGGTGTCCATAAGTCAGATTCAGCTTGATCTGTTGTGTTCTGGATCAGATTCAAGGTTTTAGGGCTCATGTACAAAGCCTTTCAGCGTTTGGTACCATGCTACGTGTTGGAGTATCTCTTCCTGATGTCACCTGTTCAATCTACCAGGTCATCCCAGGTTATGCTCCTTCATGTTGTCACCCAAAGGGAGGCCCAGAAGTCTTCTACGAGGCCCTCCTTGCTGTGGCGTCGGCCCTATGGAACCAGTTGCCAGTGGAACTATATATCTCTGCTAATGTTCAGAAGGCAGCTTTAAACATTACTCTTCAGGGAGGCTTTCCATAATAAACCTCACTGGTGCTATGCTTCTGTTTTCACTTGAGTGCCTTTGTACACTCGCTTTCTGGGGGCTTTATGTCTTTGCTGTTTTACATGTTTCTATTATCTGTCTGTTATTCTGTGTGTTGTAAACCAACCAAAATAGTGTATTGCACTAATGGGGTGGTATATAAAGCTTATGAAATAAATAAATTAAAAATGTGTTTTAATAACAAACCAACTGACTATATCTGAATCTGCACCAATATTAAGAGAGGAACAGACACACTCAAGACATTTTCTGGAAATAGCTTTTCTTTACAATAATTGACTCCATTCTGTTAATGTTATCTTTACTGGGGGAAAATTGTGTGGTCCCACTGGCCAAGCTGTAGGACTAGATGTACACCTGCTCTGGAAGTCAAAGGAAGCAACTTTTAGCATTCCTTGCTGGCAGACATTAGGAATGTTAAAAAAAAAATTGTATACCCAATCCTTGATGGTCAGAATGGAATCAAATCTAGGATCTGTGTGTTTTGCAAATTAAAAATCCAGACTGTAATGAGCAAAGTATTTTAAAATAATAATTACACGCATTCCAATTAAGTGTTACACGGTAATTACGATGAGTGCGATTAGCAAATTTGAAATGCTGCTTCAGTCTAAATTACTATCAGGGAACAGTACCACGAGCAGGTGCATTCAGCCCTCAACAGGTGGAGGAGCAATTACAGGTGCTCACATATTTGACGGGAAGAGAAAAGGAAATAAACAGACTCCATTATTCTGAATGCTAATGGCTGTCTCCAAGCAGGTTGCTCTACCCTTTGGTAGTTTGTCAAGCCAAAATTATGTCCTTGCCTTGCAGCCGGGGAGGTGCTATTTACAGGGGGAAAATTAGCTTTGACAGAAACCAGGGCCAGAATTAGCAATATAACTTGCAAGCATAAACTAAAATAGCGCTAGAACAATCCAAGAACCAGGTACCATTATTCCCTTCTCGAATTACCTGTTTAATTCCTTGCATTAGGTTTCATACACTGTTATTAATGTCACAGCTAGACATAGCTGAGTGGTCATGGGCAATATATTTAAAGCAACAGTTTGGTTGAAGAAAATATCATCAAATTTGCCTATACAAGTTTCTAAAGGGAGGCCACTATAGCCAACTGCAGCAAAAACAATCAAGAGTCTTTGGGTGCATTTGAAACCACATCAGTTTTATTTTTCTTACTACTTTAATCTTATACCAAGAGGATGTTTTTAGAGCATTTGCCATGTACTTCTGAAAATTGAAGCCACTTCCATCTGTCCTTGATCACTTATTACAGTGGTTCCCAACCTTGGGTCCCCAGACGTTCTTGGACTACAACTTCCAAAAATCATAGCCAGCACAATTAGTGGTGAAGGCTTCTGGGAGTTTAAGTCCAAGAACCTCTGGGTGACCTAAGGTTGGAAACCACTGACATATTAGGTTTTAACAAGCCATTTTGTTGATGTTTTTATACGTCCACCTTGCAGGCCTGGTGAGAAGTACCGTATTTTCAGACCGAATGTGGCAATGTTGAATGAATGTGTTCAGAAATGTAGCCACAACAAGCAACAGGGGGTCAAGAGAACTTTCCAGACTTCGGGTGATTTGAGATACTATTGAATGAACGAGGAAGCCTACCTAAGAGACACCACTAAAAAATAGATTTTTTTTCCTGCAGACTGAATTGCAAAGCAACCTGGCTTTTCCAGCAAACATTTTGCCGATAAGTGATCCCATGTTCTCCTTTGTTGCGAAGGGCCTTAGGCTATCAGGTTTCTACAAGGCTTTGGGTGGAAAAATCACAAGTCCACAGAGAGGATTACAGCGCGACTAAAGGCTAGTGAAATGTAGGGTTTGGAGTGAATCTATAATAGCATGAGAGGCGGTGATATGTTTGCAGGATAAGAAGCGCGAGGGTAAAAAGGCACGCTCTTCCCACATATCTCTCACACTGGGAAATTGCAGTCCTTGATACCAAAGACTTAAGAATACAATCAACTGAAGCAGAGAAGCATATTTCCAGCTGATATGCTCAGTGTTCATCCGCTATGGGTCCAGGTTTGTTAGCGAGCTTGCACCTAACATTAGAGCATGCTTGGATGTGTTTACCTGGCACAGCCCTGTCTTGACTTAAGTTCAAGGTTATGAGAAAGTACCTTTGCACCATGAAAGGTCCAGTTAAATCAGCCCAGTTGAGTCTGGTTTTTACAGAGTTTGTTGTCAGGAGCAGGACTCTTCTCTCCTGCCACCACCTTGCAATATGAGCCGCATGTTGGTGTGACCACCCTCTGAATAATGGAACCAGTGTGGTATAGTAGTTAGAGCTTTCTCCAACAACTTTCTCCAAATATTTTGGCCAAAAATGACCCTTTCTCCCATTGTTTTTAAAGAGCTGATTGAAATTTACAAGGATTTCAGCAAATATTTATTGGATGATAGTTATTAAAGAAAGGGATAAGGGTGGGTTAATGAGATACTAGACACAGGCATCCTTCAGTCTCAAGAGACTATGGTAACGTGCTCTGTATGGAGGACTTTGAGACTGTATGTGAAGCCAGAGTGTCCTCTCCAGAGCACGAAGCCTGGGTAGAATAATACAGAGGATGGGCTTTTACCCTAGCAGCAAATCCCCCCTCTCCACATCGCTGAAATAGTCCAATGGAAAGGCAAGAGCTAATGCAACTGGTTCCAGTGATGTTGCAGGAGTTGCCAGAATGACACAAACTGCCTCCGGGACTCCGGCTCTGGATTTTGCCTCAAGGTTTACTCCTGGAGCCTTTTCCATCAGTGGATATAGCCACAAGGCAGTGGAGGTTTGAAATCGGAGTTTTCTTTCTCCTAGATGGGTTGCCTTCCAAAGCTGATGAGCCCCACCTACCCGAGATAGCTATTTCATATCAAAAGAGATACCTGGGGAATTACAAGCTATAAAACTAATGTTGAAAATCAACGGTTGATCTGAAGTCTGATGTACGACCCATCTGCCATTCAGTTTGATGATTTGCTTAAAATGTTGTTTCCCCAGCATTGGTTAGTAATTAATGGTTAATACGTGTGTGCAGTAAGAGTTATAAACAGTGTAAACATAATGTCAAAGTGGAGGAGTAGATACCCATGTTACAGCAAGATGGAAGAAAGATGATGCAAGACCTGCGAAAATGCTGGAAGCGAGAACACCTTCTATCAGAGTGGAAGATATTTTTCTTCATTTATGTGTTTAGTCGTTTAGTCGTGTCCGACTCTTCGTGACCCCATGGACCAGAGCACGCCAGGCCCTCCTGTCTTCTACTGCCTCCCGGAGTTGTGTCAGGTTCATGTTGGTTGCTTCGCAGACACTGTCCAGCCATCTCATCCTCGGTCGTCCCCTTCTCCTCTTGCCATCACACCTTCCTAACATCAAGGTTTTTTCCAAGGACTCTTTTCTTCTCATGAGATGGCCAAAGTACTGGAGCCTCAGCTTCAGGATCTGTCCTTCAAGTGAGCATTCAGGGTTGATTTCCTTTAGAACTGATAGGTTTGTTCTCCTTGCAGTCCAGGGGATTCTCAAGAGCCTCCTCCAGCACCACAATTCAAAGGCATCAATTCTTCGGCGGTCTGCTTTCTTTATGGTCCAGCTCTCACTTCCATACATCATGACAGGAAAAACCATAGCTTTGACTATTCGGACTTTTGTTGGCAAGGTGATGTCTCTGCTTTTCAAGATGCTGTCAAGATTTGTCATCGCTTTCCTCCCAAGAAGAAGGCGCCTTTTAATTTCAGGGCTGCTGTCTCCATCTGCAGTGATCATGGAGCCCAGGAAGATAAAATTTGACACTGCCTCCATATCTTCCCCTTCTATTTCCCAGGAGGTGATGGGACCAGTGGCCATGATCTTAGTTTTTTTGATGTTGAGTTTCAGACCGTTTTTTGCACTCTCCTCTTTCACTCTCATTACAAGGTTCTTTAATTCCTCCTCACTTTCTGCCATCAGAGTGGTATCATCTGCATATCGGAGGTTGTTGATATTTCTTCCGGCAATCTTAATTCCGGCTTGGGTTTCTTCCAGTCCAGCCTTCCGCATGATGTATTCTGCATATAAGTTAAATAAGCTGGGGGACAATATACAGCCTTGCCGTACTCCTTTCCCAATTTTGAACCACTCAGTTGTTCCATGACCAGTTCTAATTGTTGCTTCCTGTCCCACATATAGGTTTCTCAGGAGACGGATAAGGTGGTCAGGCACTCCCATTTCTTGAAGAACTTGCCATAGTTTGCTGTGGTCCACACAGTCAAAGGCTTTCGCATAGTCAATGAAGCAGAAGTAGATATTTTTCTGGAACTCTCTGGCTTTCTCCATAATCCAGCGCAAGTTAGCAATTTGGTCTCGAGTTCCTCTGCCTCTTCGGAATCCAGCTTGTACTTCTGGGAGTTCTCGGTCCACATACTGCTGAAGCCTACCTTGCAGGATTTTGAGCATAACCTTGCTAGCGTGTAAAATGAGTGCAATTGTACGGTAGTTGGAGCATTCTTTGGCACTGCCTTTCTTTGGGATTGGGATGTAGACTGATCTTTTCCAATCCTCTGGCCACTGTTGAGTTTTCCAAACTTGCTGGCATATTGAATGTAGCACCTTAACAGCATCATCTTTCAAGATTTTAAATAGTTCAACTGGAATGCCATCACCTCCACTGGCCTTGTTGTTAGCCAGGCTTTCTAAGGCCCACTTGACTTCGCTCTCCAGGATGTCTGGCTCAAGGTCAGCAACTACATTGTCTGGGTTGTCCGGGATATCCAAATCTTTCTGATATAAGATTCATTTATACCTACTCTCTTAAAAACGTTTGGCAGCAAAATGCTTAGCAGTGCTTTGTCAAACTCTACGCCCTCATCTCACAACAGTGTCCAGTTAACATACCCTTCACAAAATTCAGTGCTCTGAAAAATAGGCCTTGCTTTCTGTTTTTTTTTTTTTTTCGGGGGAAGCAAGAACATCACAATATGACCTGGTCACCAAGACTTGAAGGCTATATGTCAAGAATCCAGTTCAACTCAGAGGTCCAGTCTAACGTGAATCAACGTTAGTCCATTCTGAACATGAAGAAATTCATGAATTTCGGTGGGAGGGGAACTCTCATAAAACCTAAACCACCTTGGGTCCTTTTAAAGGAGAAAGGTGAGATAAAAATGTTTTAAATTAATAAAATAAATAAAACCTTCCTCGCCTCTAACCCATATTCGTGCTTGCACGGTTTCCTTTAGTTTTGCAAAACAAGAATGGCAGCTGTTAATCAATGTTCTGTTCCTTTTTTTTTTTCAAATGTAGTTTCTTCCTCCGCTCTGCTTTCCCCCACCCCTGGAATGAAAATCCACAAGGAAGACTCAAACGGGAGAAGCCCTGAAATCATGATTAATAAAGCCGCTGAAAGATGCCTTCAGCACAGAGGCACGTGCTCAGAAAATTATTCTTATTATCCTGCGCTGTTTGAAAGCCTTCTGAAAAGAAAAGAGAAAGAAAGAAAAGGAAAGGAAAAAGAAATGAAATATTTCTCTTCTTGTTCATACAGCTTTGCCAGAGATCTTTTGCAAGACCACAAGATGCAGATGGGGTTGCGTTTGCACCCCTTGTTTGTTAAACCGAAGCTAAGAAAGATGACACGGTTCCAATGGTTATTGGAACCAATGTTATTTTCTAATTACAGAGGGAGAGTTTCATTATCTCTGGGTAAGAGGATAACGAGAGGGAGGGGACAGGGAAGGGAAAAACACTTTTGCTTCAGTCACACGTAGAGTGGCACTCATCCAGCACGATCCCGAGAGAGGGTGAAGATGAATGAGAGAGAAAGAGATAAAAGAGGATGATGCAACTCTGATTGTTCCACTTCTCGTATTTACTGGAGGGACAGGGAGAGAGGAACACTGAAATAAACTAGGAACAGAACTTGTCACTCCTATGTTGAGATTTGTAGGCTCTCCTACCAGTACATCAAGCCCGACAGTGCTTGTGGCTAGCAATGATTGGGCTGGGACTATCGCTCACGGGCACGTCGTTATGATGTCCTTAGCTGGCTGGATAGTTCCGTGGTTTGGGTCTCTGGCTGCAGAGGCTGTGAGTTCAATTCCCCCACTGGGCCCTCTCGACAGGGGCTGGACTTGATGATCCATAGGGTCCCTTCCAGCTCTGCAGTTCTAAGATGATGATGATGATGAAATGCTGGATAGCTCAGTGGTTTAGGCACCTGGCTGTGGAGCCAGAGGTTGGGAGTTCAATTCTGAACTGGGGGAAGAACCAGCCTGGGTAGCCTTGGGCAAGCTGTACCATCTCAGGGCACCCCCTAGTGGAAGGAAATGGTAAATAACTTCTGAACCTGGGAAACCCTGAAAGAGTCGCCGTTAAGTCGGAACTGACTTGAGGGAACGTGATTTATTACAATGTCCTTATTATTACCCAAACTAACCATTCCAATGGAGTGGAAAACAATCTGATACTATTTTTCGAGAAAGCTTTAACATGGAGGATAGGCTACCCCCCTCTTCCCTCAATGTTGTTAGCCTAGCTTCTCTTTTCAGGCATTAACTCTAGCTACTTTTTCTAGTGCCTGGCAGAAAACTAATTCACTGAATACAAATTTAAAAAAAAAATTAATTAAATTCAATTCCAGGCAAGCTCACAGAGAATCGTATGCCTTTAATGGGTGGCGATACTGAAATGAATTATTGGAAGATGTTCCAGAGAATAATATCTGAACTTTCCACTTTTCTACTTTCTGAAGTTGCTTTATTCCCTTAAAAAAAACAAAAAAAAACCTTGATGATATTTTCCCATCATCGGAGAGGTGTCCCTCTCTCTTGCTAATGTTTCAATCAGCTTTTGAAAGTGAAAATGGAGTTTTCAAAGGTGTCTTGGGACTCACTTTGAGTCAGTTTCTTGGATACGCTCCTCAGAACGAAGGCCCTTTCAATCACTTTGAAGCTTTGTTTTAATTTTTAAACCTCATTTTAACAGCGATCATGCTCCAACAGACGCTGTAATTTTTTTTAAAAAAAATTCTAAGAACAAAAACATGAAAGAATTATACAACCCCTATATCCGGCGATGGATGCGTTACTCTGAAGAGCAGCCTCAAAATGGTGCCTGTGAACCTTGAGTGAGAATCTCAGATAATTAAAAATCTCCATGCCATGAAAAAAAATAGATTTCTTTGATTCAATGGCAGTTCTAGAGCTTCATGCATGGTATGATGTTTCCTGATAGATAAGCCAACACCCAGTTTCATGTCTCACACCTTAAAGATATGGTGGACAGCATGTGATTAAAAAATCATTTGTGTGCAACTTTATTGTTGTTATGTGCCATCAACTCACCCATGACTTATGGCGATCCCAAAAGCACCTTGTACAGTGGTGCCTCGCATAACGAGTGCACTGTTTAATGACAAATCCGCATAGCAATCTATTTTTGTGATCGCTAATGCGATCGCATTGCGATGTTTTGAATGGGAAAACATTGCATTGCGATGTTTTTAGAACAGCTGATCGCGTTTCCAAAATGGCCACCGGGTGCCCAAAATGGCCATCGCAAACATTTTCGCGCGGTTTCCTCGCTTACCGAGGCAGCGAAAATGGTGGCGCTATGGAGGATCTTCGCTGAACGGTGAGTTTTCGCCCCATAGGAACGCATTAAATAAAGTTTAATGCGTTCCTGTGGGGTTTTTAGTTCTGTTTAGCGATGATTCCGGATAGCGACGGGGCACCACTGTACTTCATTTGACAGTACAGGGCAAACCCCTAGGGTTGAAGTAGACAATATGCTCAGCTCATATTTCGAAGTGGTCTTCCTTTACGTCAAGAAAGATCAATGTTTATCATAGCAGGTGCAATCCTCATCTTTGTATCTCACATTCCACCATGCTTTGTTTTGTGATTGGTCATTGGAAGGTAAACACAGTCTTAATCTGCAAGGCCTGATTGCTGGAGCATGTCTCTTTGAGAGAATCCTAGAATCACGGAGTTGGAAGAGGCTTATAAGGCCATTGAGTCCAACCCCATGATCAGTGCAGGAGTACAAATCACAGAATATCTGCAAGGTTGGGAGAAAGGATGCAATGATTGCAGGGAAGGTACATTTCCCTTAATGTTTAGTTCTGCCACTAGACTTTTCAGCTGCTAATTCCTAAATTCAGCGACTATAAGGACTCCATACAAGCTCCCTATATCTTTGTCGAAGAAGTGGCAATGTCATGCAGCCCCTTTCTCAATAACTTCCCTAATATCCTACCCCCTTTGCTGTGGGAACAGACCTTTCTTTATGCTCCCAGTTTTATGTCATGGGTCCGTGTTTCCAGAAACCCGTCTTACGGCAACCACATCACTGAGCAATGATGGTAGCCAATGGTGCCGGGGGAGAGAAAAAATAGCTATTGGGAGAAACACTATCTTCCTCTTTCCTCAAAGGGATCGGAGCTCATTTGCATTTTGTAAAGTCACCTTCATGGCGACATGTTTTAGAAAGTTACTTTTAAGTTAAGTGTAGAGCCTCCGCTTAGCCTCGAGACAACATTTCTGAGTCATGAAACCTGCGGTGCGCTTGGCAGATGCGAAACCTTTTGCCCCTTTCTGAACAGAGGTGGATAAAAGCCACGCATCTTTTTCTCCCCCTACTTGCAACAAAGCTGCTTCAACAGATGGCTGCTAAAAGAAGCATAATATGCCTCAAATGAAAATACTGCTTCCTTTAAAAATTATGAATTTTTAATGTCCTCTGAATCCCAGTTACCAAGGGAAGAGGGGGGAAAAAGAGAGAGAGAGAGAAAGAGAGAGAGGCATTTCCACCCAACAGAACATAATTTATGCTTTGCACTGAAGTCAGCCCATACATCTAGCTAACTCCTATTCACCCCTCGTGGCAACAACGCCAACATCTCAAGAAATAAAGGAATAATGCAAAAACAGAGGGTGCTGCTTATATACCACCCCATAGTGCTCAAAACACTCTCTGAGTGGCTTACAGGCTACATCTTATCCGTTCCACCCCCAGCAAGTTTGGTACTCAATTTACCTTCCTCAGAAGGATGGAAGGCTCATTGAACCTCAAGTTGGCTACCTGGGATTGAATTGGGCTTGTGAGCAGAGTTTGGGCTGCCGTTGAACCACGGTGCCACAAATACTCCCCACTTTAGCTGTAGGATGACCCTTTGGGTGGAAATTAAGGCTGGGCTTCAAGCATGGAACCCCAAAGTCTTGATATTCAAGACTTTTTAACCCTGTCTTGATATTCAAATTTGAATTATCCTCCTGGGCATTGAAATGACATACTTGCCATTCATTTTTATAGTATTTCCCCATTTTTAAACACACAGAGAGAGCCGCAATGCTAGCAACTTATGGAAACTGGTTCAATCCATGGCATTTTTCTAGCTAAAATCTATCCATCAGCAGCTGGTTATTCACCTACTGGGGGGCAAATCTATAGAGTTTGAGCAGTACCCTTCCTTGTATGGGTACATATGCAACACACGTCAGTGCTCAGACCACGGTGGACATAGAGAGATGGTTCAGCCCATTCCCATTTGCAATGGACACCTTGAATGCATTTTTAGAAAGCGGTCCACCATCTGGATACAATCACCGGAAGATTGCATCTGCCCAACTGGCAGATTTACTCTGGTTTCCCTCTTCGCTCAGAAATAGCAGGTCAAAAAAAAAAAGATTTAAGTAGCCACTGCCTTTCTGCCCGTCTCTTCCCAGACACACTGACAGAAGAAACAAGGTGAAAAAAAAATTAAGTTTATCTTTGCAGAGCCATTACTGCTGGCTCGTTTCTCAGTTATTTCAGAGTCAGGTTTTTACGCGCCGTACCCTGAGAATCAAGACAGTATGAACTGTTTCAGAGAGCTTTGCTATCAAAGGGGACCTCTCGGCAATTACAACAAATAGGCTGATGGCACCTTTATTGATAAGCTAGATGCAGATAATGGATGTGCATTCCATATCCTCCCAAGGCTATGACTATTTCTTTGGAGAGAGGAGGGGGGGAAGTCTAGAATGAGCTGGATAGCTCAGGGGTTTAGGCATCTATCTGGCTGCAGAGCCAAAGAGTGGGAGTTCGATTCCCCGCTGTGCCTCTTTAATAGAGGTTGGACTCGATGACCAAAAGGGTCCGTTCTGGCTCTGCAATTCTCTGGTTACTATAATGCGATTTCTCTCTCAATCTCTCTCTCTGTGAGCGTGTGTATGTGTAAGATTAACAGTGAAACTCATGTAAAAATATTCACTGATGGGTTAGCATTTTTTTCAATACACTTATGGTCAAATAACATTCTTCTGTTCCATCATCAGATTCTACAACTAGAGGGCATCTACTCTCACCCTCAGCTATGAAGACATTCTTAAGGGCCAGACTCCTATCACTATCTTCCTTAATAATCATCAGGTGCCATCAAATCTACAGTCGTGCCTCGCTTTACGATTGCCCCGCATTATGCCAAAAACACATCACGACAATCTTTTTATGATTGTAATTGTGATTGCAAAACGATGGTCTGAATGGGGTTTTTTTTGCTTTGCGATGATCGGTTTCCTGCTTCGGGAACCGATTCTTCACAAAACGACGATTTTCCTCCAGCTGATCGGCAGTTTCAAAATGACCGCCGGGTAAATAAAATGGCTCCCTGCTGTTTTCTGGGATGGATTCCTCACAAGACAGCCACCGAAAATGGCCACCCCTATGGAGGATCTTCGCTGAACGGTGAGTTTCCAGCCCATTGGAATGCACTGAAGCGGTTTCAATGCGTTTCAATTGGCTTTTTTATTTTTGTATTACGACGTTTTTGTTCTACAGCGATTTTGCTAGAATGAATGAACATCGTAATGCGAGGCACCACTGTATTCTGACCCTTTTCAGGGTTTTCCAGGTAGACAAGACTCAGAAATGGTTTCCCATTTCCTTCTTCTGGGACTGCACAGCTTGCCCAAAGCTACACAGGCTGGCTACACTTGTAGGAACCACAGTGGGGAATTGAACTCATTATCTCTGCTTCTGCAGCCAGATACTCCCATTTGTCATTCTCCGATATGAGAAGGAAACAAGCAAGGGCTTATATCTCTCTTTTCATGCATCTTTTCCATCCCATCCTGCCTGAAGTTGTGCGTGTGTATATATGTACACAATAACTTAATAGCTGTTACCCGGCATGGAAAGAACATCTTGGATCCATCAAAGATCATTATGCAAATATCCAGAAGCAGTTCACAGAATATCAGCTGGCCATCAAACTTTATCTGCAGGCCCTCAGTCCTTACCGTTTCTACTTTATATGCTTGCTTTCCATTGTTCTGCCTTCAATCAAAACATCTAAACCAGAGGCTATGAAAATATATCTTCCCCTTACCGTTTAAAGCTTACTTTGTAAAGTTTATCCAGCACTTCAGCGAAATGCCACAGCATCTACATACTGACAAAATGTGTATCAGTTTTTCATTAAAGGTCAACTTGATTTTTCATGTTTAAAGGTGTTCACTCCCCCCCCGCCCACCCAATTTCACTTTAATTTTGACTTACTGAGAACTCAGGCATGCAACTGGTGGCTTAATGACCTTCCTGCTAAATGCATTGTATTGCAAAGTGAGTTAGCTATTCTTTTATTTGCCTGGTGTTGCCATCATCCTCTGTTGACTAAGTTGATGAAACAGTTCCTCAGTAATTGTATGCATATGTATGTATATGCATATATGTATGTATAGAATCATAGAATAATTGAGTTGGAAGGGACCGATGAGGCTATCAAGTCAAACCCCCTGATCAAGGGCGTTTTCCCCTACAAAAATGCATGTAGAAGCAACTTTTTGGAGAACAACTTGCAGCATCCTTGACATCCCTATTATTTGCTGGGGTGGAGGGATACAGATGTTAGGTAAAGGTAAAGGTTCCCCTTGATAATTTTTGTCCAGTCGTGTTTGACTCTAGGAGGTGCTGCTCATCCCCGCTTCCAAGCCATAGAGCCAGCGTTTTGTCCAAAGACAATCTTCCGTGGTCACATGGCCAGTGCGACTTAGACACGGAACGCTGTTACCTTCCCACCGAGGTGGTCCCTATTTATCTACTTGCATTTGCATGCTTTCGAACCGCTAGGTTGGCAGGAGCTGGGACAAGCGACGGGAGCTCCCTCCGTCGCATGGATTCAATCTTACGACTGCTTGGTCTTCTGACCCTGCAGCACAGGCTTCTGTCGTTTAGCCCACAGCGCCACCACGTCCCCTCACCAGATGTTACCCATCTCTAAAGTCTGGTCACCCCTGCATATCATTAGACCACCCCATCTAGGCTCCTCTGTCAAAGGCTGGCGGTGTCTACCTGTGGGGATGAATATATGCACCTTTTGCCACTGCCACTGCAAAATGCACATCAGGAATGAGCAGCCACCCAATATTTTGCAATGTGGAGAGAAAGGAGCCTCATTGTGGATAATGATGTTCTCCATCTCTTAACATCTCATTGTCTGGCTCACTACCTGAGGAGGTTGTTAACTCCCAAGAAGACTGAACCCAGGGAGCCTCATATATACAAAATGAGAGACACAGACACATACCCAGAAGCCGCAACAAGCTTTAGAAAATTATTTAGGACTCCCAAGCCCATTTCTTGAAATGAGATGGTCCTCCTTTATTTGGGGGGAAATGTCTCCTGATTTTTCAAGGGAAGGATGCGCTACTCAGCAAATATATGGGATGGTGTAATTCAAGATAGTTACATTTCTTTGCTTCTCGTAGCAAAGCAAGACCAGCGACAGCCGTTTTATCCAAATGTAAGGAAGAATTTCTCATCAAGGATCAGGACACACCATGCTGTCCCATGCCAAAGTAAGCTGCCATTATGTTCCACATGACAGGCTTCTGTGTAGGTGTTACTTCCCCAATACAACTAGAGAGGAGCAACAGCACAGTAGTGTCTTTATCTGCATGGTGAGTGATGTATCTGAAAAAGATAAAAATGTGCTTCCATATAGATGTTACACATAAGCGAGAACCCTAGAAAATCAGGATTCTGACTCCCATGTATCATCTACAACAGCTGGAAAATCAGAAGCCTGAGACTCAAAAAGGCAGCTATACAAGAATTAGAAGAGATCTTCCACTGGAAGGACATGTCGCTGGAGATCAAGACCAAGATCATCCCTACTATGGCATCACTGATTATAATGTAAAATATTGTTACTCTCCTTTTAAGCACTGGAAAAAAATATGAGCAACCCATCTAGTGCTTCACATTCTTAAACAAAGCTGCAGTACTTCCACTTTGCGGCAGTTTGTGTGCTTTGTACCATGGTGAAAATTGAATGTATGGGGCATTTTTGCACAAAACATTATATCTGTGAATATGAAAACTCTATGAAAAGTTCCAGGAAGTTCCTGACCGCCTTCGCCAGGGGAAGTATGTTCTAGTTCCTCATCTTTTCTTATTATAAACACAATCAGTATCTACCCATCTGAAACCTTAGAATGTGTGGCCTCTCCCCCCCATCAAAAAACAAAACAAAACAAAACGCAAAAGTGACAAGAGGAAGACTTGCATGTCACCTTGGTCTGCTTGAGTGGAAAGAGGAGATAGAAATGTAAGAAAGAAATGAAGATCTTTGAGACCCAGGAATACAACAAAGCCTAGACTGGGTTTTGGATCTCGTTTTTCCAAAACGGGATGAGGAGAAGCACATCAATTAATGATCAGCTCCTGATCATGCGTTGTAAACTTAAGTTTCCACTTAATTGGTGACTGCAAGCCGACACTGATCCACGCAGATCAGCAAATTTTCTATTGAGATTTTCACCTTCTCAGGCTCATCTCCGCATCTCCAGTGAACTTTACAACTGTCTGCTGAAAATAATAATAAAGGCCTGAGATCTGGGGCCCTGACTGAACATAAATGATTGGGCTTGACCTTTGGAGTGTAATTCACTTGATCCAAAAATGATTTTCTCCCACTTTCCCCCACCCCCACCCCATTTCCTCTCTGTTTGGAAACAATCGTAATGTCCAACATCAATACAGATCGAAATGTCCTTGTGTCATTTCTGAACGAGTTTATTTCCAATCAAGCTCAGGGGTAGTGCTTAAAATGCCGGAGAGCTATTTTTATGAGATGCTCTCCTGCCTCACAGCACTGATTGCCTACGGCTGGTCTCGGCTCAGAAAAGCGTCTGAATCGGGCTTCCTTCCACCTAATCTGGAAATGACCCAGGTCAGCTAGGTCCAAGAGAAGGATCTGAAAAATTTCACAGTAGTCTCTATTTAGCAACTTGTTCCTATATCATTTCCCAGAAAAATCATGCGGCTGTACATCTCCATCATTAAATCAAATTGGTTTTTAAGGAAAGATGTATTTTGAAATAGGATGTGCAGGACAGAGAGAGCATGTGTATGTTTGTATGAGAGACAGAAAAAAGAGAGAGATAATCTCTCTCTATGAATCTTGAACCACGAACCTTCACAAACCACTGGTTTTTCCAGTGTGTGCCCTCTCTAGTTAACATCAACATCGGTGTGTTAGAGCCACCTCTGTCTTCTATCCTCCTTTTCTTCCTGAAACACCAGAAAGACCTGTTTTGAGATGTTTCAACCTTCCGGGGCCTGCCCATTCAGGTAAGAAAGACAATGGCTCCATGCTCAGGAACATCAACAGAGGCAAGCTCGCTGAAACAGAGAAGGGTTCAAACAGGATGTCCATGTGCCTCCTCACTCATGTGTTGATGTCATGGGAGAGTGGCAGAGTACTTATTATTTTATGGACTTTTCTGGTGCAAAAAAATGGTGAAGACAACAGCGGAGATGGTTTTGGAAAGGGGTCAGATACATTTGTGAAGGAGAAGCGGCTAGTGATCAGGAAGCCGTCAAAATCACGAAATGTCTTCGACATTCAGAGAGTAGAAAGCAGCAACAATTTTCTGGAGAGCAGCCACACCGATGGCCTTGTGCCTCCAAAGATGTGGCAAGTAAAACAATGCATACACTGCTTCTTTTGGACATTATGATTATTTTGAATGAAAGGTAAAGTATAAAGCTTTGTGTCCCTTCAGATACTGTTACATCATCATTTTTGAAGATAGAAATGAAAAAAATCAACCTACATCCAGTCCATATACCTTAGGCAGATGTTCAGTCAGAAGACCTTTCTGCTTTATTGCCTGTGTTTAAAAAAGATACATATACAGTGGTGCCTTGCTAGACAGTTACCCCACACGACAGTTTTTTCACTGGACATTGACTTTTTGCAATCACTATAGCAATTCGCAAAACAGTGATTCCTATGGGGGAATTTCGCTGGACAATGTTTGGTCCCTGCTCCGCAAACCGATTTTTGCTAGACTACAATTTTGACAGCTTCCTTCACTCTTGCAAAACGGGTGTTTTCGGGACCTAAGCTTCGCAAGACAGAGATTTAAACAGCCGGTCGGCAGTTCGCAAAGCGGCTTTCCTATGGCCGATCTTCGCTAGACAACGATGATTCTTCCCCATTGGAACGCATTAAACAGGTTTCAATACATTCCAATGGGGAAATGCTTTTCGCCAGACAATGATTTTGCTAAACAGCAATTTCAGTAGAACGGATTATCATCATCTAGCGAGGCACCACTGTAATCACTTTCCCCCATTTATGTATGCAATTCTTCCTAGAGTCTGTATTTTTCTGTTTTAGTTTGGGAAACTGCAAACGCAAAATGAATGGGTCTTGAAAATGCAGGCTAAAGGAAATTCTCCAGTATTCTGAGTCGAAGAAGGATTCCACTCCCAGCAATATGAATCTCCATATGAAGATGGAGAAGGATAGCTAGCTACTGGTTTGGCTACTGGTTGTTGAGTTCCGATTTTTTTTTCCAAATGGCCTATAAATTATACTAAAATTCTTCTCACTTCTGCTTCAGGAGTCATCACCATGGCTGCTTAAGACCCATTGGCCCACCATGCTCATTTTCTCCATTCTGCTTGGTGAGAACAGAGGCCCCTTTTGACGTGAAATAAACTAGTAATAACAGCACTTGACATGATTAATACAAAGACATGTTCCGTTTTCTGTTTAAGCAGGTTTTGACAAATATTAATAAATTACTAGCACTGAGCAAATAAGTTGCAATGAATAATTTAGCCTAGCTGCTTTTTATGCATTGGGAAAAATCAGCAGAACACTGTTGCCTTGAATATCTATCTGTTATGCAGAAGTATCCAATGATTTCAGTGTTTTCCGTCTTAATAGATCTGTTTTGCAATTTCAGAAGAAACAAATGCAGAGAAATGGATTGGAGTTCTAATTTGCAAGCATAAATTATACAGTGCGAAGGATTTGCACAAAGAGCGAAAGAGATTTTTTCACAGCCCTCGGTGACTTTCCTGTCTAGAATTTACCAAAAGCAAAAGCCCTGATTGCCTAAAACAAGGCAACTCTAGATGTTATGGTCTCCAATAGCCATAAGCCATTAGAAGTGCTGGATAGCTCAGTGGTTTAAGGACTCTGGCTGCAGAGCCAGAGGTTGGAGGTTCAATTCCCCCTACGGTGCCTCCTTGACAGGGGCTGGGCTCCATGATCCAAGGGTCCCTTCCAGCTCTGCAGTTCTAAGATGATGATCAAGACGATTGCTCAGCTTTGCTGTTTAGCATTAGTAGCCATTGAAGTCAACATAATGAGTTCTTACTTCCACTTTTGCATCCATTTATCTGGGATAGCTCTGAGTGACTCCTGGCATGCAAACCCTTATAGATACGAGATGTCATATTTGAGTCTTTGGGGTCAATTGGCCCTGTTGAGCTTCCTGCATTTGAGTGTGCTTATCTTCACACAGGAACATTGTCCATATTGTGTACAGAAACACGACTTTTATGCAAATTGTTTTGTTGGCTACACTATGGAAAACAGCGCACCAGATCCGATACCTCTTGAGTGAGTTGGAGAATCTCTGAGAAGCTGCCTCCACATGTCAACACAACCAGTCTCAGATATGGTGAGATGTCCTTATTTCCCTGACACAGGTTATATGCATCTGGAGATGGCATTGTCATCATCATGCGCCATCAGGTCAATTGTGATTATAGCGACTCTTTTCAGGGTTTTCCCAGGTACAGTGGACCCTTGACTTACAGACGGCTTGACTTACAGACTTTTTGAGTTACAGACTTCTCTGGCCGCAAAATTTAGGTTTGACTTGCAGCCTGAGAATTGACTTACAGACCAGAAAAAAACCAAAATGGAACAAAAACGGCCTGTTACGGGATTAATCGGTTTTTAATGCACTGTAGGTCAATTGAGACTTGACTTACAAGACTTTTTGACTTGAGAACCACCTTCCGATACGGATTAAGTTCTCAAGTCAAGACCCCACTGTAGAAAATACTCAGAAGTGGTTTCCCATTCCCTTCCACTAGGGGCGCTGTGGGACTGTGCAGTTGGCCCAAGGCTACCCAGGCTGGCTTTTCTCCCAGGAGGCAGAGTGGAGAATTGAACTCCCAACCCGAACGCCTAAACCACTGAGCTATCCAGCCAGCTCCTTTTCTGCATGCTCACAAAGAGATACCCACCATCTTTTTCCACTGAGGAGGCTTTAAATACATTTAAGGGAAGTTAAGGGCCAGCTCTTTTGTCTAGTGAGGGAAAGAAGGAGAAACCTTCATTCCTCTTGCTTTTAATATGCAATAGCAGTCCTTTATTCTTTCACAGAAAAAAAAACCACACAATCCGAGTTGCATTCAGGGGAAAAAAAATATGCAGACCTTTCCATTCCTTATTTGGCACATCGCCCCTCCCCTTGTGATATTTGTCACCACATTGTATTTGATTGTTTCACTTTTGGCACGTAGCATACCCTTTCCGGAAGCGCGCTCCTTCGCTTTCCATCTCCATGACCCTCTTTGTCATGATAAAACTTAAATGGCTCCAGATCCCGCTCAAAAGCAAGGACTTTCCCCCTCCCTCCTTCCCTCCCTCCCTGCTAAATTGCAAAACAGGGCCGAAAACAATGATATAAAAAGCATCCATGAAGTGCAGACATCAAAGTCAAGGGAAATCTTTATATTCTGCCGCTAATGCTTACAAGGTAAAGTGGCATGCAGATTTCTTATTTAATAAATTCCCACTGAAAATTAGTTTTTCACAGTGGGAAAGATTTCAAGCCTGGCTGAGATGAACAGGCAGGATCTAATCAGTGTTCAGGCTTTGTAGCTACACCAGGGCTGCGAGATATTTGAATGATCCAATTATTCTGTTGAGGCACAATAACCTTACCTGAATACTAATCAAGCAATATGCGAGCAGGAATCAAGTCCAGCTTCTCGGGGGGCCCTAAACATAGACAGCTGACCTTCTGACAATTACATTAATTTCAATTCTATTAGCTCATCTTTTGCCCGAAGGTGACATATGGACAGATCTATGGAAGGAGGGTGTGTGTGAAAATTGCCTAAATCACCCTGCCATGAGACATAAGGCAGGAGGCATTACTTCCCAAAAGGAATGCAATCATAAGCAATCATATAGTAAAATTTTAACATTAAAAAAAAAAGAAAGAAAATCATATAAACATCATAGTTGGACAACTCAACCTAGTGCTTTCCCCCCCCCCCACCTGGAACTGATTCGGTAGTTCGTGCTGGCTCAGCAGATGATTGAACAGGTGTTCTGTGGTTTGGTGCCCCACCTCCTCCAGAGGAGGCCCATTCAAAAGAGTGCCCTGTCTTCCTTTCTCCGCTTCCTCCAGGCGCAACCTCTCAGTGGGCGCCTGCTGGGGGGACGGGGTGCTGGACCACGGAACACTGGCAGACCGGCATGGACCATCGATCCAGCAGTGTGTGTCCATCTCTAGTTGCAACCATTTACTTCTAGGGAGCCCCGTTCCCCTTCCGATAGTGTAAGGACTCTTGTGATGGACCTCATCTCTTCCCCTTTATTAATGCAAAATCAATAAATAATTCCCCATATATTTGTAAATTCATCTTTATTTAGCAGCCCCTTCTTAACTCTTCAGCACTCTGAAAAGCTGTCACTCCACAAATCTATGTTTATTCCTTCTGTTGCAAGAAATGGGTAGTTCTTTCTAGGAAGGAAGGGAGGGAGGGAGGAAGGGAGGAAGGGAGGAAGGAGCTGATGATGGATAGAAGGAAGGAAGGAAGGAGCTGATGATGGATAGAAGGAAGGAAGGAAGGAGCTGATGATGGATAGAAGGAAGGAAGGAAGGAAGGAAGGAAGGAAGGAAGGAAGGAAGGAAGGAAGGAAGGAAGGAAGGAAGGAAGGAAGGAAGGAAGGAAGGAAGGAAGGAAGGAACGGAGCTGATGATAGAAGGAAGGAAGGAAGGAAGGAAGGAAGGAAGGAAGGAAGGAAGGAAGGAAGGAAGGAAGGAAGGAAGGAAGGAAGGAAGGAAGGAAGGAAGGATCTGATGATGGATAGAAGGAAGGAAGGAAAAGAGAAAAGGAAGGCAGGAAAAGAGAGAAGGAAGGAAGGAAGGAAGGAAGGAAGGAAGGAAGGAAGGAAGGAAGGAAGGAAGGAAGGAAGGAAGGAAGGAAGGAAGGAAGGAAGGAAGGGGCGAGGCCCAACAACCTGCATTGCAGAAGGAACATGTTTGCTATTTCAGGATTAAGAAGAAATAGCAGAATATGCAACCTCATCACAAGATGTGTGTGATCTTAAGAGGCACAGTGATTTGTTTTTTTGGCCCGTAAGTGTCTCAAGAAGACAAAAACAAATCACTCCTTCCTAAGGGTGGCTCGTGCGGAATAACAATGAAGAAAAGTTCACCGAGAGCCCGCCCCAGCAACAAACAGATCTGTTGCAAATATTCGTCATCCTTCCCGCTTCTTCTCAACTGGACTTATTGGAAACTTGGCTCTTTGACAAAGCTTGGAGAGCTGGAATAATGCCAAGCCCCCAATGCATATTTCGATGGAATACCTTTTACTACTACTACTATTATTATTCTTTTCAGAGTTGTGTGTCTGTTTGAGGTGGGGGAGGAATAATGGTTTTCCTAGCTGGGGTGCGCCATCTTAACATGAAAAGGAGGAAGAAGCGCTTCCCTAATGCGTACAACATTGAGCTTATTGCAGCTGACTGCAAGGCAGGGGGGAGAGAGAGAAAGAAGCATCATATTGCCAAGCAGATATTGAAATTGTCGCGAGGGAATCACGCTGGGGTCTGAGTCCCCTTCGTGTCCCTCAATCAGAGATCAGATCAAGGAGCACCAGCACAGGTGGGCTGAAGGCTGCAGAGAGTGGAGCAGATGTTGGCTCTTCTTCCTGGTATCCCCCAGTGTTTGGAGGAGGTTTGGGATATTCCTGGTGTAGGAAAAGTCTCCTGGCTAGGGAAGACAGTCTGATAGGAAGGGAGGGGAAAGAAACAAATCCAGTTTAATCCTGCCGCTTGCTGGTTTATATGAAAATCAAATACCCATGTTTTATTTATCTGCCTGCAGAGTAACTACAGATGAAGAAGAGTGTAGAATTGGGGAGAGGAAGGTGGTAGGAGCGAAAATAGGGGGGGGGAGAACCTAATGAGTTAAAAGGATTATGGGGAGAACTCAACACCACACATTCGATTGCGATTTACTTAAAGGAGGAGGGGGGGGACCCACAATTTGGTCTAGCAAAGGGCTGCACAAGTTTAAAACATTGCAAATGTCCACCACAAAGTCGTGTGCGTCATGGCTAATTTATTGCATTTACATAATTTCTTCTAATATTGGAACAGTAATTCTCCTCCTCCAGCAATCTGTTTTAACCTGTAAAGACAGACAGGGTCAAATCTGGGTCATTATAACCAACACAGCCCTGCCCTTCCACTCTTGGAACGTACTGTATCTGTGTTGCCAGACAGTTGTGCCTGCATGGCTGCTTCTAGGCACTTGTCAGGTTAACTTGCTTTCGTGAAAAGTGTTTTTGGGGATAAGGAATATTCAAACCAGAACTTCTGTGCAAACTGCAGGCTTTATACAAATAGAGTGAGTTGCTCACATTGTGCGTATTACCTAGCTAATCTATGGAAGGATATCTCTCTCACATGGCAGACAGCTTTTTCTCTTTTATCCTTCTGATTGTAACTACTTATCACAACTGTAAGTAAATAAATCTTTTTGCTTCTTTAACTGCTTCCAGAGTGGTTTTATATCAGCGGTACAACAATGTCAGTCCTTCAAAGCCTGAGCCAAACACCAAAAAAAAATTTAATAACACATCATTTTTAAAAAGGCCCACAACAACAACAAAAAAAGCAGAAGCCTCTGGCCGAGTGAGAAATGATCAGCAATTAGCACACTTCCCAGGTAAACGATTTGCTAATGGCTGTGCGTCGTATGATTGTGAATTGAAATTGTGAAATCAAATAGGGAGAACTGGAAAACCTCGTGTTGGTGCGACCACAGCCTTACACAGAGCCCAATGAAATGAGACAGATTTTATTTATTTCTTTTATTTACAGTATTTTTTTTTAGCCGCACCATTACCAGTGGCTTCTGGGCTTCTTTTGCTTAGGAGTTTTAGGGAAAGAAAAAGGGGTGCAGAAGGAAGGAAGAGACAGAAGCGGACTTGGAAGAAATTCTTCCCATTCAGTGATATGACCAATGGGAAGGGAACCAACCTCCCAGGAAGAATCTGAGGAGTGCAGGACCCCAACGTTGTCTTCGTGGAGCCAATACAGGACTCCACCCCCCCCTCCTTTTGCCGCCTGATGAAACGGCTTCTAGTGAGTAACCTGAGCCATGCGTTCTTCCCTTCAGCTCTATTTTAGGATCCAAAAGTACAGAAAAAGAGGCAGAGCCCTCCCAGGTGCTCTTGAAGGGACTCAAAATAGCTGCCGCTCTCCAAAGAAGTCATTAGTATTAAAACAGGACAGCGCCGCTGTTCACAGGGAACATGTCCTTCGCTCTGGGAAGGCTGTCTAAAAAAAGGGGGGCCGGTTTCCGATAAATGCCTGCCTGACTCAAGGAAACGCAGAGGAGCGCAGCTTGCAAGACATTTTATAACCAATAAAAGCGGTGCCTCAAAGAGAGATGTGAGATTAGCTGTGCCTCAAATGTGCCTCAAGTTTACCATGGTGTCTTTTTTTTAAATTGAACTCTCTCCATTAAAAAATAAATCCTATTAAAAGGTTTCTGAATAATTCAGGAAGATGAATTTAGAAAAGTAGTTCTTCAAGGTGCGTCAAGAAGCTGTGCCTTAAAACCGTGTTCTCGTCCTTGGGTCCTCAGACGTTCTTGGACTACAATTCCCAGAGATCCTGGCCAGCCCAGCAAGTGGAGAAGGCTTCTGGGTATTTGAGTCCAAGAACACTTGGGGACCCCAGGTTGGGAACCGTTGATTTCAAACATTTAATATCTGTTTTTTAAATGGGGTGTGTGGGACTGTTAAAACCACTCCCTAAATATCTCACTTACCTTGAAAGCCTTCTTAGGACGGTCACATGTTGGTTGTGACTTGACGGCACACAACACACTCACACAAAAACTCTGTAACTGTGCCTTGAGCTGTCAAAGTCTACTCAAGAGTTTTCCGTCATGGTCACCAAACAGTATGTGTGGTTAATAAAAGCAAGGGAGATTGTTTTATTAATTACGGTCCTATCATGCAATGTATCTATATTTTTCTTCTTCTTACCGTGAGGCAAAGTTAACACTCTATTCCAGTTATATCCAACTGGAACCTCATGTAAATATGAGCAAATGAAGTGTATTTAATTAAGGTTCAAATCTTCCTTCCTTCCTCCCTTCCTCCCTCCCTTCCTCCCTTCCTTCACCTTCTCCCTTCACCTTCTTCCTTCCTTCCTTCCTTCCTTCCTTCCTTCCTTCCTTCCTTCCTTCCTTCCTTCCTTCCTTCCTTCCTTCCTTCCTTCCTTCCTTCCTTCCTTCCTTCCTTCCTTCCTTCCTTCCTTCCTTCCTTCCTTCCTTCCTTCCTTCCTTCCTTCCTTCCTTCCTTCCTTCCTTCCTTCCTTCCTTCCTTCCTTCCTTCCTTCCTTCCTTCCTTCCTTCCTTCCTTCCTTCCTTCCTTCCTTCCTTCCTTCCTTCCTTCCTTCCTTCCTTCCTTCCTTCCTTCCTTCCTTCCTTCCTTCCTTCCTTCCTTCCTTCCTTCCTTCCTTCCTTCCTTCCTTCCTTCCTTCCTTCCTTCCTTCCTTCCTTCCTTCCTTCCTTCCTTCCTTCCTTCCTTCCTTCCTTCCTAAACCATGTTAGATTTTACATGAATCCTCTGTCAGTTCACTCGCTTTGAGCCACTGCGGGACACGGAGCTGCCCATGCATTGGGGAAGCCGATGAGGGTTAACGTTCAAGGATTTTTTTCCCTCTCTTTTTTGCAACTAGGCGTGATTAAAGTGCATTAGCAAAGGGAGGACATTCGTTCCCAAGCTACCTAACATCAATTAAAGGAGGCCAAATTAAATCGATGTTCTAATTCCATGAAATTAATGGTAACTTTTTTTTAATAGATGTTGCAACATTTCCCCCAGGCCCTGTTATAAATTCTTATCACAGCCACTCACACAGCAAGTAAACGGTTACTCCTTTCGCAGGATCCCGCTTCCCACCCCGTACAGCCGTGGCCATATTTAGAAAGTGTAAGTCAAAGACAAACAACAAGATCCACTAGAATGAGAGGATATTTTTGTTCAAAGTGAAGTCTGGCAGAGGAAATGCGGAATCCGCAGTATTTCTCGAGTGGTCTTCGAAACAAAAAAAAACCCTCTCCTATGCCAAGCATAAAATGCCCATATTTTTCCCTAGCACTTTTTGACTCTCTCTTGCTCTCCTCCCACCAACGCATTTCCACGTGGGTACCAAACAATGATTTAAATAGTTATATTTTCTTGGTTCATCTAAACTTTTAGGCTCCCAAAGTGAAACGCCGGTATATAAATGGATTCATGTGTTCCACCTGCCCCTGTTTAGCAATGATGTTTTCGTGAGGACTCTGTTCCTATCATCAGAATTCTTACCATATCCAAATTCAAATATTCACAGCAGACAGAGGGAAATACTGATGAGAGTTGAAAGGGCCTCTTATTGGTCTTGTGTGCAATACATTCAATTCTTTTCTTTCTCAGATCCCATTTCTTTTAAACTGTTAGGGTTAAATGACTTTATATTTTCCTTTATGAAGTAAGCACAATTTAGATTCTAAAGGGAATCGGGAACCACCATTCTGCATAGAAGTATCTGAGGATGGATACTGCGACATGGATTCAGACACATCTGTTTCCTTTATTGACTATGAAAAAAGCCTTTGAAGAAGCCCAACAAGGCAAACTCATGGAGTTGTTGGAAAGCAAAGCTCTTGGGTCTTGATTAAGGAAACATTAGTGTGTTTGGAAACCCATGTTGGAAACAAGTAGCGGCAGTCAAAGTCTGAAGAGTAATTGAAGATCAGAGACCATCACAGTAAGAAGAGACAAATATTTATATTCTCATCATTCCTTCTCAATTTGTACCCCAAAAACATCTTGAGCATCTTTAAGATGCTCATATTTGCACCATGAAAGTTTGTGGGGTTGCTCAAGAAGGTTTTCTACTGTGTCAAGTGAAATTTGTACCAAAGTTTGCTAAGCTTTACTTCTGGATGAGAGGGCGTAGGACGCTGGCTTTCAGTTCCAAGGTTATTTTTATGTTGTGGGTTTGCACTGCTTCAGCTGAGCTACAGATATGGATACGATGAAATCACAGCTGGGAGGAAACTGATGAGTCTTTGAATCTGATTCAGTATTTTTTTTTTAAAAAGTGCATCAACATGGCAGTATGTATATCATTTCCTCAGACTTATTAAGGTATAGCACGCATATACTCCGCCTAATCAGTCTGTTACTGTAAATTACCAGCTTCTCAATGAGAAATTAAACTTCACAATGGAAACGGGCTCCGAAGTGTGAAGATTTGCATAGCAATGGCTGAAAGGAATGGTCCCCACCAGTAGGCCACATTGTTGAACATCCAGAGAATCTGCATTACAATATATCATTTGCCAGTGTGGCATTTAATAAGCTACCAGGCTGGGTTTGATTAGACCATTGACATTCTCTACAAGGGCTGGTGGCAGATTTGCATTTTACTGTTTCTGCTGAAGTAAAATCCTCATTATGTGATGAGTAGGGTGCATGTTTTCTAAATTGTAGGGACCTCAGGTTGGGTTAGAATCATAGAATAATGACATTGGAAAAGGGCCTCTAAGGCCATCGAGTCCAACCCCTTGTTCAAGGCAGGAATACAAATCAAAGCACACCTGACAGATGGTTATTCAGTTTTCTCTTGAATGCCTTCAGTGTTGGAGGGCTCATCACCTCTCGAGGTAATTAGATCCATTGTTGTACTGCTCTAACAGTTAGAAAGTTTTCCCTGATATTCATCTGAAATCTGGTTTCCTCTAACTTGAGTCCATTATTATGCATCTGGCATTCTGGAAGGATCAAGAACAGATTCTGCTCCTCCTCTGGATGATAGCCTTTCATTTGAAAAGTGCTATCCTATCTCCCCTCCCAGTCTTCTTTTCTCAAGGCTAAACATGCCCAGTTCTTTGAGTCTTTCCTCATAAAGCTTGGTTTCCAGCCCTCTGATCATCCTTGTCTCCCTCCTCTGAACTTCTTCCAATTTGTCAGCATCCTTCTTGAAGTGTGGTGTCTAGAACTGGACACAGGACTCAAGAGGAGCCTAACCAAGTGCAAAATAGAGTGGAACTAATACCACACATGATGTGGAAACTATACTTCTATTATTCAGTGTAAAATAGTATTTGCCTTTTTTATAGCCACATCACACTTTTGTCTGAGAACCCTGATTTTGCAGTAGCAATTACTTGTCTATTTTAGCCTGAATATCAAAGGGATTTAGTATAGGGTTCAGCACCTTGTAAGCCCCTATAAAATCTAGAATACTGGAGCAGAATCACTGTCCTGTATAACTGGAGTCTCTATAATGCTCTTCTGCATATTCTACACTTACAAACATGTTGCATTTTATTATTATTTTATTTATTTATTTATTTTATTTCTATCCATTTATATTCATTTTCTCCACACATTGGGTCCCATCAATGACAATGGGTAGATGATGTCTTTTTCCATCTTTGTGCCTCAATTCAGAACCTTGCCTTCTTCTTAAAGATGCTGCAGGAATGTGGCCTTGATCTCTCAGATCTTAAGCGAACAAAATGAAAAACCTTGACTGCTTATACTGGCCCGTTGCAATTGGTTCTTTCAGGCAGGGCTTTTAACGAGGAACAAAAGAAAAGAAAAGAGTTCCTATCATGAATGAATAGATCTGTCAGACATGAAATTTTTCACTTCGAAGATGCCTCAAGTTCATCCACTGAATGAGAGGAGAAATGTGGCATTTTTGGGGAAGCTGCCATTAATTTTAGAAATCCTTGGAACTTGAAAGATAGGGGAAAAACCCAATAACGTCTGACCCTATAGGATGAATCCAAAGTTTTGCCCCACTTAACCGGTCCAAATAATTTGGACAATAAAGGAAAGCAAAGCGTGCTGGTGATATACCACCCCATAGCACTTAAGGCACTCTCTGGGTGGTTTACAAGTTAATTATGCAGGCTACACATTGCCTGCATAATTGCCTGCAATAATCTGCATCAGCTCCAAAATGTGACCAATGGTGAAGAACAAAGGAGGTTATCATTCCAAATATTGAGAGCAGGGTATTCCAAGGTTGGGAATCATTGCTCTAGAGCACTACAGCATGTTGGCATATTTAATCATACAGCCGTGCCCCGCTTAACGATTACCCCGCATTATGACGAATCTGCTTCATGACGATGTTTTTGCGATTGCAATTGCGATTGGAAAATGATGTTTTAAATGGGTTTTTTTCGCTTTGCGAAGATCGGTTCCCTGCTTCAGGAACCGATTCTTCGCATTACAACGATCAAAACAGCTGATAGTCAGGTTTTCAAAATGGCCACCAGGTGCCCAAAATGGCTCCCCGCTGTGCTTAGGGATGGATTCCTCGCTATACGGGCACGGAAAATGGCTGCCGTATGGAGGATCTTTGCTGGACGGTGAGTTTTTAGCCCACTGGAATGCATTAACTGGGTTTTAATGTGTTTCAATGGGTTTTTATTTTCGCTTTACGACGTTTTTGCTCTACAGCGATTTCGCTGGAATGAATTAACGTCGTTAAGTGAGGCACCACTGTTTTGCTCACCAAAAGTTTGTTGATTTGCAAACATCAATTTCTATTGATTCCAAAATAAAAACACAGTCTATTTTCCCCCACTTTGGGGCGGCTTATATGGGATCATATTTATTTATTTATTTATTTATTTATTTATTTATTTATTTATTTATTTATTTGATTTGATTTGATTTGATTTGATTTGATTTGATTTGATTTGATTTGATTTGATTTGATTTGATTTTTATCCCGCGCCTTCTAGACAAAGTCTGCTCAGGGCGGCTTACATAAAATCATTCATAAAACATTATACATATACAGTTAAAACAACACTTTAAATTAACAACACCTCTTGCCCAGAGCCATTCCCTCTCTTACTCTCATTTCGCTACAGAGTTATCGCAGTTGAACCACCAGTTCGGTTGTCTTGTTTTCATCCTAAAGTTGGGTGGGACACATGGAATTCTCCGCCAGGAAGCTCAAGTACATTTCTTTGAACGAAACCACGGAAACCTAAAGACCTCAACCAGCCATGAATCCCAATCAACCTGCAAGAATTGTGGAGCTTAAACTAAACTCTGTCTCTTTGTTCCTCTCTCTCTCCTCATCGGTCCATTTTCCTCAGCAAACACTAATGTAAATTCTGATGGCCTTTTTAAGGTAGATTATACACGGAAGTGGTTGGGTTTTTCCTTCCTCTTCAGACTCTGCAGCTGGCCCAAAGCCTCACAGGTTGTGTCTTCTCCTGGGAGACCCAGCGGGGGAATCGAACCCCCCAACCTCTGGCTCCCCAGCCAGAGACCTCAACCACCGAGCCTTCCAGTCAGCTTTTCCTCAGCAAAGGAATGCCTTAAAACTGTCAGCATTTATTCACAACCTAACACGGGAAGTCAGCCCAGCTGTCTCTGTCTCTAATTGTCATTAGGGAGATAAAGTTTAATATCAGCTTAGAGTCAAACTCTATTAGAGCTGATTTATTTAAAGCGGTGTTTCTGTCTTAACATTTTGCTTCATTCGCCAACGCTTTCCAGTGACCTGTCATGAAATATGTGGCGCTTTCGGTCTGGGCTTAATTGAAGCCAAGGCTAATCAAACTGGAACTCCCGCCTTGCTCTGATCCAGTTGGTACTGCAGGAAAATTTCTCGGCAGTATGAGGGGAGGTTCTGCCTTCCTGTTGAGCGGATCACCTCTAAACCTTGGGAAAGATAACTCTGTTATCTTCAACACCATCTTAGAACTGCTGATCTGGAGGGGACCCTCTTGATCATGGAGTCCAGAAGAGGGCCCAGTGGGGTATCGAACTCCCAACCTCTGGCTGCAAATCCAAAGACCTCAAACCCTGAGCTATCATTGCCCAAGACATTCCTAGGGGTCTAAAAACTATTCAGAGTTATGACTGCTAGAAGTCCCTGCATGTCCTGAATTAGCAAAGACAATATCTTTGATTTCAGACGCAGCTTGGCCTCAAATACTGAAATTGTCCAGGGCAATTGGTTTACGGAGTTCAGTTCTTTCTTTCCTTCTTTGAAAATTAACCAACACAAAGAATTGGAAAGCATGGCTTTCAATTCAATTATCAGCATAAAGGAGTATGGAATATATAGTAGCTATGAATGGTAAGCGAATTTGTGATATTAAAAGAAGGGGACGTTGGTATACCTTCACAAGATACAATGAAGTTTTGAAAGGGGAAGAAGGCTTTGCAAATGAGGAAATAAAGAGAATGATTTAATATATTTCCAAATGGTCCTGGTGGAGAGGTACACTGTTCGTGTAATTGAATCATTTATATTATTTTTCTTTTTGTGTTTGTTAATTTTTTCCCCTAGATTTGCATAGCTAGGGGGCTGTTTTACATTGTCTTGAATTTCTTTTCATTTTGATTTAAATTTAAATTTTAAAAAAATTAAAAGGAAAATGTCATAACATTTGATTTCTTCATCTTTGCTGTGGAAAGAACATTTTGTTGTTGTTGAAGTACACAAATGATAGAACAGCTTTAGATATCTTTCATCTAGAGGTGTACATAGGCAAATACTTCTTTTCTTAAGAATATTTGTGGTTAAATTTGTGGAATGTTCTCCATGGATGGAGAGACAATTCTGTCAGATTGAAATATTGCCTCACCCAAGTACGTGCATCCCCTGCCTTCTCTTTTTGTTTCTTGCCTTTCCTGGTTATGATTTCTTTCTCTCTAATTTTAAGACAACTATTCACTGAGGCTTGAAATCTTGATACTTTCACAGTCTTAAAAACAAAAAACAAAACAAAAAAACCCCACCAAAGAATGAATAGATGTTGATTAAAGTGATAGCTTTATGTTTCTTATTAAAGCATATTAAAATTGTGCTTCAGGCAGAGAAACTTTGTGGCATTCAGAAAAACCACCGTAAGACTAACCGAACAAATTGCACTGGTGTCACGGTATATAATTCCTGTTAATTAACTGTGATGGGCTTCTATTTTATCTCTACTGAAAGATGCAATCAGCTGGTATCGCTGATATGTCAGCGAAGAATCAAATATTTGCCACTTGCTTTCCCAACACACTGATATCCTATGGAGACCTATGAATGAAACTGTGCCCCTAGGACTGACATTTTTCAGGGTATCAGCTGAAGCACTCTTCAAATACTTTAAAGGTTGTCATCCAGAGGAGGGGCAGGATCAGTTCTCCATCATCCCAGAGTGCAAGACATCCAACAATGGGCTCAAGTTACAGGAAACCAATTTTCAGTTGAATATCAGGAAAAACCTCCTCGCTGTTAGAGCAGTACGACAATGGAACTCATTGCCTTGAGAGGTGTTGACTGCTCCAACACTGGAGGCATTCAAGAGAAACTTAAGACACCCACCTGGCAGATCTCCTTTGATTTGTTTTCCTGCATCGAGCAGGGAGGTTGGACCTTAGAGGCCCCTTCCAACTTCACGATTCTATGATTCTAAGCCATCAAAACCCATAAGAGCTGCTTCCCTTCATCAATTAAATATGTGTAACCTCTCAGCTAGTTGTTATTAAATCTAAATACTTGTTTAGGTGGGTGACAGGCTTGCAATGGGGTTTTCTTTCCATCAGCAAAGTCCCAGTGCCATAAATTATTTCCTCCCCACGTGTCCATGTTTTACATCATTTATTTTTAGAGCATTATGCGTGCCATGTTTTGGAGATCAAAAGGAACTATTCTCTGGGCACACGTTTCGCCACAGTTCTCATATTTTATCCAGCCCACAAGACTTCACAGATTGAGTTGCTGCATGACTTTGTCTGTAAATGTCCCATCACTCTTGCCATTATAGAATATTTTCAGGACTTTCTCTTCCCAACGGAAATGACTCAAGACTTTGCTAGAATGGAACTCCATGGCTGGAGACCTAGATGCATAAATCTAGCAGAGAAAATAAAAACAGAGGCACACTAACTTACTAGCAGCTGGCTCCCAAATTCCCAAGTGCAGTAAAAAAAACTTTAAAAGGAAGTGAAACAAGTCAAAATTCAAATCAAGAAGACTTGAAGTCTTGTGTATGAGGAAGATGGCCACCATCAGGAGAATCTGCCCCAAAGGCATGGGTCTTCAGAAAAATCTGTTTTGCCCCATTGTACTGTAAATCAGTGTCCTTATCATTTCATCTTATTCCAGCATAATTAGATTTATTCAACAGGCAAACTGGCTGAGTGTAGAAACAGCAGCATCCCTAAGGCCAGTAAATGCAAATTGAATGTTGCTTCCCTGTCATGTGCCTTGAATAAGATATTTCTCTTGCCCTATTGTGGTGTCAGAAGATTTGCGCAGCTCACCGCATGAATAGACTCTGATGGCTTCACTTAGGGTGATGTCATACGTATGGCATTGCATACACAAATATGCGGTAGACATGGAGGAATGGGAAAGCATTGGAAGGACCCTATTATCCCCATATGAGCCTCCTCAGCTTTTAAGACCTTCTAGGGAGGCTGTTCTCTCAGTCCTACCACCCTCACATGCACTCTGAATGTGGCCACCAGACAAGGCCTTCTCAGTGGTGGCTCCTAAGTTACTCTAGCCAAGAACTAAGTTCACAAGATTTATTAACATCTCTAGAATGGGCAGAAGATAATTGGGTTGGATCCAGGAAGTCTCAATGCAACTATTATTTGGTGCACCTCCTAAAACTGGTTGTAAGAAGAAACACAGCTCACTCAAAAATGCACACATTTGTGAGACATGTGGGACACTTCGAAGTGTTGTAAGCCAGTGGTCCCCAACCTTGGGCCTCCGGATGTTCTTGGACTTCAACTCCCAGAAATTCTGGCCAGCAGAGGTGGTGGTGAAGGCTTCTGGGAGTTGTAGTTCAAGAACATCTGGAGGCCCAAGGTTGGGGAACACTGTTGTAAGCAGAGGTTTGTCTGCAGTACTGCAGTTTAACCACTGCACCCCCAAGACTCCCTTATGTGTTAAGTTACCTGTTTTCTTTAGCACCAGTCATGAGGGCAGGACCCTAACCACACAATGAAAGTAAAAAAGAATACATACACGGATGTATGTATGTACCTCACATGATGATAAAACAAGAGGCAAAGAACGCCCCAGTACACAGATATTCCTGCAAATGAAGCAGACAGAACTCTTGTCTCGAGGCCATTGACATTGTTCTCACTCTCATTCCTGTTGCAAACACTTCAGGCTGTCATTGTAACCAAACAATGATGGCACATTGTGTTATGGAAAGGACATGGCATTTTGCAAGATACTAAGTAGGAGCTGAGGTTTAAGCAGCCGCTGGTTCTACCGGAATAAAACTAAAGCCAAAACTCATTGCTGCAGCAAACAGAGGGCTGGAAAGAAGGCTTAACAGCTTTCTCGGACCTTGTCAAAGCTTGTTCCTTGCTAAGCTTGACCTATTGCTTCAGAGAAAAGAAATATGGCAGGCAGGAAGGGAGACTTCTCAGCGGCACCTCGTGATATGCGAGGAACACCCTGATAACTGGCTTGCGTTCGAAGGATGGCCCTACAGAGCCGCTTGTGCACCGATAATTTTGTGCTGAGCTCCTGAAGGGAAGCAGGGCAGGCTGCAAATCACAGAAACAGCCTGGAGTCTCTGCCTGACTGGGGTGTAAATCCTTCTCACACAACCAATGTTTATCTCACGTTTGATGCAGGACAACTGTCCCATGAGCCGTCAGAACTGTCACCATGCAGATGACCTTCACTGTGGGAAACCTTTTTGAATCACATTTACGACAGAAAAAAAGAGTCTGAGCATTTTCCCCCCCTCAGTCTGTTTCAGAAGTAGAATTCAGGGGCTATCGGAGCCTGGCTCAAAGGAGAGGTAAATGCTTTCGAATTGTTCTTAAATTGGAATTGCAGTCCAAGGAAAACTATAATCTGTAGCTTCCTACCTAGTCCATTTCTTCCACTCTACCTTCCAAACTTTCCCCACCTTGTTTTTCCTTTCTTTTAATTCATCCATCCAGCCATCCAGCCATCCACCCGTCCGCCCGTCCGCCCATCCATCCATCCATCCATCCATCCATCCATCCATCCATCCATCCATCCATCCATCCATCCATCCATCCATCCCCTACCTTTTAACCTTAAAAAGGACAGAAGATGACTTACATAGTTAAAATCCAAATGCAAAAATAGGCGATACCTTTTTAGACCACTAAAAATCATCATACAATAAACAAGCTTCTGTGGATTAAAACACCACTTCATCAGGTTTGTACAAGTTTGTGAAGAACTTCATGTCCAGACTTGAAGTCCAAAGGTATGTATATGGCAAGATGGGTTTTTCCAGGAAAGTTGCTCTTAGATGTTAAGTTCAGCAATTCTTGGCAAGTTGTATTTTGCCAGGTGTGTCTCTGACATGGAAGTCAAGAGTCTGGCTGCCGTTTTGTGGTTACAGCTGAGGCAGCGGTGGGTTGACTGTAACAGCCCGGTTCTCCGAGCAAAGAAGCACACGCCATGTGTGAACCCACACCTTTCCATTTGGCCTCTGTTCAAAACAGATACGCTTCTCCCTGACCCTCAAGGCAGAGGTGGTGTCATAGAAAACCTGAGCCCTCCTTCTGAGAATTGGGGTGATGAGTAAGTAAACTTACTAAGTTTAGGTCAGGTTAAAGCCAAATAATACGTACATAATTTAAATTTTTTAGGCATCCTTCAGTCTCGAGAGACTATGGCAATGTGCTCTGTATGGAGGACTTGGAACAGCATCTAGTGTGGCTGAGAAGCCCGATTCGAGAGTGACAATCTCTTCGACACTGAAGACAATTTAATTAGTACATAAAGGACAGTATTTAAAGCAACGGCAAACAGTGAAGCTGCTGTAAATATGGCGTCGTCATCTTCGTATGGTATTCGCTGTCCAGAGGTTCCCACTCATCAGAAGCCCTTTCTGGAGAAGCTGCTGTATTGGATCTGGAGCCTTCTGCATGCAGAGCTGAGGCTCCCCGGCCCCCTTTTCTATCAGAAACAGATCTGTACCTGCTCGTGAAAATGAAATCAGAGGGTTGCTTCTGGTTGAAGGAAAGAAAAGGGGAGAGATTTCCTCCCCATTCCCTTTTAGCTGAAGCAAAGGGCTGCAGGAACATACCTCATTTGGCGAGCAAATAGAGTGTCAAAGAGACAAGGTTGCAAAAGGTGCAGAGACGAAAGGAAAGAAATGGGCAAAGGGTCCTGAAGGAGGCAGGGACAACTTCTGGCTCCTCTGGGATTCTGCTCCTTGAGGCTGCTACTCGCTCAGCGCAAGAGTAGGGCCAGTCCTAGCAATGGTGCTCTTTCACTCCATTAGCATGACTTGACCTTAGAATTGGGAACGTAGCTTTCCATTGTTGCCTAGCCATCAAAGCAGTCCTGGATAGATATGAATCCAGGTACACAACAGACAGACAGACAGACAGACAGACAGACAGACAGACAGACAGACAGACAAGTTGCCTTGACAAGTTTTAACCCATACAGACAAGACGGTCCCTGTCTAAAAGATTGCCGCAATCAAGCACCCTGAGATCTGATTGCTAAACGTTGCCTATTATCACCATTTACATAACAAATGTCCGTCTTCCAGCCCGTTCAGAAAACCACTTGGTAATGACCTTAACATGCCCCATTAAGTATATTATTGTACAAGAAAGCCAAGCCATTTGTGGTAACAGTCTTTTTATTAGGATCCATATGCATGAGCCAGACTTTATTGGGTTCCTCCCCCCAAAAAACCATGCAATTTGAATACATATATATATTTTAAAGGGAAGGGCATTGAAAAACCAGCAGGCAGGCAGTGCCAACATTTATTCTGGGCTGCCTTGGCCGGCTGGCAAAGTGGCTCTTGTCAGCGATTGTTACACCTGTATTGAGGCCTCACAATTACTTGGCAGTTTCTACTCATGTATTTGTTTCTCTGAAATTGGATGGTGGTTACTGGATGCTGAAAGGAAAGTGATTTGACTCTTAAATATGTAAGACAGATGAGAACAACTCTTGATTTCTGTTTTTTCCTCTCTTCTGGCTTTTTCTCCACTGTGTCATATTTGTACAAAATCCAGTGAAAAGCACACAGCTGAATAATCCAAGAGTACAAAAATTGGATTAAGCAGATGTTGGAACTGTTTGGGATGCACTGCTGAATAAGGGAAGCCTACGTGAAAGGAATCCTTTGCATAAAACATCATTTCATGAAAACAGACACATGCCCTGTATGTACCGGTGCCTTGGCATTTATCTGGGGGCCAGGAAAGGAAACAAGTAATGAGAGAGTGAGAAAGAAATTAAGATGATTGAGCCCATGGTTGACTCAATCCAGTGGAAACAGCAGAGACGCCAACAGCTTTGGTGATTTTTCACCTGTTTGAATATCAGGGTTTACAAGGCTTAAGCTGCAAGAAGCCAATCTACCTCCCCTCGTTACAAGCATCCAGTTACGAGGCAAGGCACGTCTACTGACACAGAAAACAGCCCCTCTCATTTCAGTCGGAGTCCCATTTGTATGAGCCGCTAGTAAAAATGTCAAGTCATCTGCAGGTGGTTCTGTTTCTCAATATCCTCCTCTCACCAACGTTACCCAAATGCAGATCTCTGCAAACACAACATTTTTATTTTAAAAGTGGTGCAATTCCTTTGCACTGTAAAAGCTAGTGCCCAATGGATAATTCACCAAGATAAACATCATTTTAGAAGTGCAGAGCTGGAAGGGACCCTATGGGTCATCCAGTCCAGCCCCTGTCAAGGAGGCTCAGTAGGGAATCAAACTCCTAACCTCTGGCTCCACAGCCGGGTGCCTCAACCCCTCAGCTCTCTAGCAGTTCTTGTAACTCCCAATGCACAAAGACATGAAGAGCATGCATGTATGTACATGTGCACACATGCACACAAACGTCTAAAAAAGCATAAGTCTACCCTAAATCATCTATCAAATATTAAGTCCAGCAGATCCTGATGGCCCCAAAAAATCAAGGAATAAAGACATCATCTCATCGGAATTGTCTCTGACAAAATTCTTCAACCCTCAGTCTTTAGGCAAAGTCTTTCAAACAATGCACACTATGTGTAATCTGCACAATGGATCAGGACAAAAAAATGCAGAGTGGAAAATACATAAAAGAGAACCAAAGTTTCCATCTCCCACATGCTGGATATGAAAGAAGAAAGGCAAGTTATCAACGGCAACCCAAAGTAGACACTCTGGATCAAAATGGAACAGTGCAGTGGACTGATGCACCATTGGGTGTAAGAAGGCATGTAGAGATTTATACGGGTGTCCTTGTATTTACCACCAAAAAAGGAAATGGTTATGAAGTTATTCAACTGCAATAGAAATAGTAAGAAGACGGTACACATCACAGAGTGAATTTACACCATAAACAGGTTTGCACCCCGACCTCCACATGAGGCATAAAACAAGAAGCATGGCCACCATGGAGAAAGCTGCAGGTTTGTTACTAGGATATGGATGTCTCGTGTTAAGGTTAGGTCAGTGATGTGTGTGTTTACGTGTGTACGTACACACACACACACACACACACACACACACACACACACACACACACACACACATCTCTGACCTAACCTTAACACGAGACATGTATATCCTAATAATAAACCTGAAATTTTCTTCTACATATATATATATATATTTCCAGAGTCTTGCGTTATTCTAACATATGTTATGGAAATTCAAACTGTATAATAAATACACTGTGAATATTCTATATTCTGTGTTTCTTTGGTTTCTAACTAATCTTGTGTGTTCCATTTCAGCTTATCATCAAATTCCAACCAGGATATTACACAGACTGCTTGGTGAATTCTCTCAATATGGAAACTTAAAATGCAATGAAGAACTAAAAGGTGCTGAGGATCCATATAAAAAGTAACTTCTGTTCATCCCAAATTCTTTTTTTCTTGGTGAAGGGAAAGAATGCTTTCCTTTCTTTCTTTTTAATTATTCACGTTTCAAATTCAGCGCAAAAAAAATCAAACCACAACCGCAGGGCCACAAACTCTTCCCTTCAAGATTACCATAATTCTGGACGCTGTCCTGCTCATTTTGTTGTTATTTAATCAAGCCTTCCCCATTTGTAAGACCAGCAGGTTTTAAGTCTTGAAAATAGAGCTTTCAAGTTACATCGGAGAGAATTAGATTGTCATTCCTGTATCACACGCACAAATGAACTTTATGTCCTTGTTCTTTAAAGCAACACGCTAAGTTTATCTATTCCCTTTAATAATGCAATTTAATTTACCAAAGGTTCCTATTAAAAATTTATCTGACTGAAGCAGTTGGAGTCACCTAGACATTTTGTTATAGTTAAACATTAGCTTTAGAGAACATCACAAATTTCCTGCTGTGAAGCCGGGTCCAACTTCACATAGACAGACTCTCTGGGCCATCAATGGATATTACATTTAAATTAGGATTTCTGTGTTCACCGAAATAAAATGAAGTTGATTATTAACAAAGCGCAGTGGCTTGGGCTTTTGCTGACACCGTGAATTAACGACTTCTTTGGAAATGTAAGCGGCTGAAAGATCTTCCAAGAAAGCAACTCAACTTCTGGTGCTGAAGAACACATTTTAACTAACAAGGAGGTGATGAACTATTATAAGCAAGCTGCATACACGTAGAGAAACTTATATGCAAGTATACATAAATTCTTAATACAGAGGTGCCTTGCAAGACAAATGCCTCACAGGACAAAAAAAAAAAAAAAACTCTCAAGACAAATGGTTTTGGCAATGGGGTTGATGACTCGCAAGATGAATGTTCCTATGGCCGTGCTTCGCAAGACGAATGTTTTCCATTTTTTGTTCCTGCCTCATGTTTGCTGATTTTTAAATGTTTTTTTTCTATGATGTTTAAAAAGTTAACGTTTTTTGATTGAATTTTTTTAAATCATCTGCACAATATGTATGGCTTTAAAGAGCACTTAATAAACCCTTTGTAAACCAAAATTTGACTTTGTTCTGACTTTTATTGCCCATAGGAACGCATTAATTAGATTTCAATGCACCCCTATGGGAAAGCGCGTTTCGCTAGACAAATTTTTCGCAGGACAACATTAACCGCGGAACGAATTACATTTGTCTTGCGAGGCACCACTGTATTCTCTAATAAGTATCTTTCAGGCATTCTTTTAAAAAAAGAGAGTGAATTTGAAGGTATGAGGAGGGAAAAATCCTAGCCTTGAACTCTGCCTCTAAAATGTCTCCACAGGGATAGCATCAGCAATCATCGGAAGAAGTTTTCCATTCAATAACCATGATGTTTTCAGGCTTCCCAAATGACTGGATAGATTTCGTTCATAATGTAGGATTTTCCCTTTTCAAGTAATAGGGTTGAGGACTTGAACTCACCGTCAAGTCAGACTTAAGTCACAACCAGTAACTCAACTTGGATTCAAACCAAGATCTTTTGTTCTCCGATGACTCAGACTCAGCTTGTAACTTGGAGTCCACCTGAGTCATTGCTTTCTTGTATGGAAATCGATGGGTCTGAAGTGGAGAGCCTCTTCTATGCATGGAAGCTCTTTGTGAATCTTAAAAGGGCTCAGCGTGACCACGAAACAGGGAGAGGAGCATAAACAAAGAACAAACTGGAGGAAGTTGGCCGGTGGATGACTCTTTAAGGATTATGCAGAGTGAGGCCCATGGTTCAATCACTTTGTCCCATAGAAATAAAAAAAACCCAACCACTGCCTCTCTGCTACTTTCACTTGACAGATCAGGTCAACAAAACAGTTTCTAAATTACACAAAGATGCACACTTTTTCAATTATTCATGGCAACACCTCACAAAGCAACTGAGAAAAATACCCCTTGGCCCATTCTTCAACGCTCAGATAGCTCCGTTTTGAAACCAAACATCATGATTTATGCATGTTATGATGACTGTCACAAAGGTCTTCCAGTAGAAAGTACACAATCATGGTTTTCTAGTCCCTCTTTTTGGTGGAGCACCATGCAGTCGTGGTGTCGTGCCTCATAAGCCCACCACTCGCACAACCTCTGGGTAGCCTTGGGTGCCCCCTCTCCTGGCAGCCACAGTGAGGATTTACACACCCAGCCCTCGGCTCTGCAGCCAGATGCTCCAACCCACAGAGCTATCCCAGCTCGGTCTTACTTATCTGGTACAAGCCAATGGAGGAAGACAAAAATAAAATCCAAAGCATCCTACCTCAACATTGTTGGCAGCCAACAGCATCGATGCCTGCAAGTGACAGAAGAGACAGACAGAGAGAAAAGACATTAGTATTGATTGTTAAAAGTGTTTAATTGCATTAATTGCCTTTTAAATCAATATATATCAGTTGTTTGTGACAGTTGGTCTTCATGAGAATCGGGGAGCAATGATGTGGCTGTTTATCTCCTTTTCCGATTAGAAAGAGAAGATGTTTGACGTTGCCGTAAATTCATTTTTTTTAAAAGGACTATGAATTGGGTAAAAGAAAATAAAGGAAGACATTTTTCTAATGGTTTTATTTAATGGCTTATTTAATTTTAGTTTTTAACATTTAAGAAATCCTTCATTGAAACAATTATTTTAATTATTAATTTATGGATCCATTAAATAAAAAAGTCATTATTTTCATTATTTTAATTAAATAGTTTAATTTCAAATATGCACGGGACTGGCATGAAAACCAACTCATATCAATGCTCTCTGTCCCTGTTCATGCCTCTCAATGCAGACTGGAATTGATGAACGCAGCTTGATTCAGTTGTTTCCCTCTGAAATCTGCTTTTTTTTCTTTCCTCTCATAGGCATTTTAAGACCAGACCAGGGAAACTGATGATCATCCCCAAAAGCGGATTCTGTATCTTGCCAGAAATTTGCTGTAGGTAACAGAAGGAAATGTTTCCACATAGAATATAAACAGCTTCTGGACTATATTCATATCATAAAGCTATTGCAGTTCGATCCAACTATTGGTATGAAAGAAGTTTGGGACAATGAATTGTGTCTCTGGACTACCCCGTTATATTAGTTCGACCACTCTTCAGTTTATCATTAGGGCACCCGTTTGCAACTTGTTTCTCCAAGGATTTTATAGTTTTGGAGATAAAATAAAACTGAAAATCCTTCAGAACAGCAGAGAGGAAATGAGTCAATTTTGTCAGTGTAGCCACCCAAACCAGAAATTTTAATTACCAGAAATAAGACAATTTATTTTCAGTCAAAAGTGAACACGGCTACCACTTAAGAAACCCCATGACTTGAACCCGATACAAAAAAAGTTGGAACGGGAATCGATTCATATTGCCAGTGTAATTGCACCCTCAGAGTTAATTGTAGCTTAATGCTTCTTAAATACATATAAGGTTGCAACCTAAGTAGGTGGCATTTTTTTTGTCTCCTCCAATGCCTTTATATCAGTAATCCTTCATGGTTCAGAGTGTAAACATTTTTACAGAAAGGGAAACCTGCAACACCCACAAAATTGCAACGGATTGCCTCTTGAACAAGCAAATTAATTTATGCAAAATAAGCAGTCAAGGGTCAATTTCCCCTGATTTACATAATGCTTTGCATCCGAGGTTCCTGTCCATTGGTGCACATCATAGCCAACCCTGACCACTGCCACTGTTTGGTGGGAAATATATCCCAAGGTTGTTCCACCAATATCTGCACACTCAACATCTCAGCTAGAAAAAAAATCTTCGCCAAGCAAACCCGGCTGTTCAAATTTCATTTTCCTCCCAGGTATAATGAGGCAGGCAGGTTCGCAAACTTCCCGAAGCAAAAACACCTGTCTAAAAAAGAGGGCCAGCAGGGGAGAGCTGAACATGGAGATCGGCCATCCCCACCTGACTTGTTGCTACAAGTCAAAACAGATGGGCACCCCGGAGGCACGCACCGCAGGAGGTGCTTATCATTACACTGCAGCTGAAGCTTAGGATGAAAGAATTATTCTCTTTCTGGTCTGTGCTCCTTTCACAAATGCCCATTCATACGTTTGCTGTACACTCGCCCTGGATAAAAAAGCAAAGCTCAGTTGAAAAATGTCCCAGTGACCTAGAAGAGCTTGATGGTCCTGGTTTTGTGAGGGCTGTACAGTGGTGCCTCGCTTAACGTGGATAATCCTTTCCAGGAAAATCGCTGTTAAGCAAAAACATTGTAAAGTGAAAATAAAAACCCCATTGAAACGCATTGAAACCCATTCAATGCATTCCAATGGCGTAAAAACTCACAGTCCAGTGAAGATCCTCCATACGGCAGCCATTTTCGCTACCTGTATAGCGAGGAATCCATCCCTAAACACAGCGGGGAGCCATTTTAATTACCCAGTGGCCATTTTGAAACCGCCAATCAGCTGTTAAAAAAACATCATTTTGTGAAGAATCGCAAAGCGAAGTTCCCCCATTTAGACCATCGTTTTGCAATCGCAATTGCAATCACAAAAAGACCATCGTAAAGGGGATTTGTCATAATGCGGGGCAATCGTTAAGCGAGGCACCACTGTAAATGCCAGAGATGTTGGTTAGTCCCAAGTCTTTGATACCAAGTCCCAAGTTCTCAGCCCCAAGTTTGAATACTTATTAAAAACAAGCTCCCCCCCCCATGCAAAAAAGGAGGGTTAGGTGGGTTCCAAGTCACAAGTTGGGACATTGAAATGAAAATCCAATCCAAGTCAGTTCAGCAGTGCAACTTAAGTCTGACTTTACAGCCAGTCCCATGACTTGAGACCCCAGCATTGTGGCCCCCAAGAACTTCTGCAAAATTGACTGCCCCCCTTCCCCAGCTGAAAAAGTCCCTTCTTTCTCTTGATTTAAATGATTGTGCCCCATCTGATAACGAGAGCACAACAAGGCTCAATAAGGCCTCCAATCTTAGCAAAAAGCATTAAACTAAAGGCAATATAAAATGATGTAGCAACACCCAACTGCATTTGATGGATGGCACTGGAAAGATTAGACTGGCAGGGACCAAATGTTCTAAGCAGACTTTGATCAATGCCTTGCAAGAACTTTATTTAAAAAGTCATTTCAGACACAAGTAAGGTATTGGGCCAGGTAACACTAATAATCATGCACCATCAAGCCAATTCTGACTTACAGTGACCATTTTTTTCAGGATTTTCCAGATAGGGGATGCTCAGAAGTGTTTTCCCATCCCCTTCTTCCCGGGGCATCCTGAGACTATGCAAGTTGCTCAAGACTACACAGGCTAGGGGATCGAACCCCTGACCTCTGGGCTCTACAGCCAGATACCTAAACTATTGAGTGATCCAGCCTGCTATTGATCCCTGTAAGTACCCAAAAATCGGGAAGCAGTAATCTCTTGAGCTGGCCTTCCCAGGAGAGATTCAAGACCCACAGGGCTGTCGATAAGAAGGACAGGCTCTCCTTGACTTAGGTTGTTTGGAAGGCAGAAGGTCAATACTGGTACTTAAAAGGAGGTTCATTTGTATGCAGAATGTAAATCTTTAACAATCCGTGCCACATGTTCTCTCTGTCCAATTCATCTTAATAAACCGGCCATCAGATTCGGAAAAGAGCTGAAGTTTTGAAGTTGCCAGGACAGGCGTCATGGTAACCAGGAGCGGTGGGGCTGCTCAGACCACGTCCAAAGGAACCGAAAAAAAACAGACCCTGGATCCAAGAAAGAGGAGCCAGTCGCTGTCCTCGGTGCCTGCTCGGACTGCCCAAAAATTGCACAGTGAGTTCATTACATTAAAAAAAAAAATCCAGTCCCTGGAGCCTCTGGCATTCTAGTTAAGCAACAGTAATAGGAAGCAGCTGGGAGAGGACGTTAGGTCAGCTGAATCATTAGCCCTGAAAATTGCATGGCTATCACTTCTGTCTGACACACGGTCGTAGTCTTAAAAAGAGGAGGTCAAACAGTCAGGTGAACTGGGCACAGTAAGTCCATTACGGATGCTTTGTAGTTCGGCATTCCAAAGAAGTCCCCCCGCCCTGGAACATCGCAGGAGCTTAATGAATATTCCTGGGGCTTTCTCCCTGCCCTGATCCTGCCAACCTCTTCGTCCCTTCTGGAGATGACCTTCACAGCAAAAGATGCTCTTTCTCTCGGACTGGACTCCCGATTCTCTGGTAATACCCCAATTAGCAATTCTCCTGATTTATTTCTACCGCAAGCACAATAACCAGGTGCCTTGCCGGTTCTAGGCAGCGATTAGAGTTTGGAACTCAACATTCAAATCTCTCTACCACTATGAAGCTTAATTGAGCCAGCTGCTTTTGGTGCTTCGATCCTGCCTCGCCTGAAGGATGTACCAATGTAATGTTGTATAGTATATTGATTTGGGGTCCATTTGATCTGATAAATATCTGTTGCCCTAAAAGAGTGAGTGAGTGAGTGAGTGAGTGAGTGAGTGAGAGAGAGAGAGAGAGAGAGAGAGAGAGAGAGAGAGAGTGTGTCAACTGTATTAAACCACCATCTTCATCTTCTGGTTTGTTTTTGGCTGAACAGGTATTTGGCGCTTCCCAGGCCTGCCTCCTCCAGCACCCACCCACTTAGAGGCAGTGCCCCAGATCCCCTGCCCTGCCTCCTCTGGGTGCTGCCAATGAGCGGGCGCCTGCCAGAGGAGGCAGGGCTGGGAAGGACCAAACACCTGTTTGGCTGATAAAAGAACCAGCACAAACTGACAAACAGGTGGTTTGTGCCCATCTCTAATTTAAATTTCTCCCCCCCCCACAAAAAAAATCTGAAGCTGTTCAATCATTGGGCAAACAAAATCTAATTTTAAGGGTCCCTTTCAGGAGAAAGGGACGTGGTGGCGCTGCGGGCTAAACCGCAAAAGCCTGTGCTGCAGGGTCAGAAGACCTAGCAGTCGTAAGATCGAATCCACGCGACGGAGTGAGCGCATGTCGCTTGTCCCAGCTCCCGCCAACCTAGCAGTTCGAAAGCATGCAAATGCAAGTAGATTAATAGGGACCACCTCAGTGGGAAGGTAACGGCGTTCCGTGTCTAGTAGCGCTGGCCACGTGACCACGGAAGATTGTCTTCGGACAGACGCTGGCTCTATGGCTTGGAAACGGGGATGAGCACTGCCCCCTAGAGTCGAACACGACTGGACAAAAATGGTCAAGGGGAACCTTTACCTTTACCTTTCAGGAGAAAGGCAGAGTAAAAATATTTTACATGCAAATGAATGAATGAATGAGTGAGTGAGTGAGTGAGTGAGTGAGTGAGTGAGTGAGTGAGTGAGTGAATGAATTTTTAAAAGGCCGCCTATGAGGTAGATACAAGGCCTGAGGATTGTTAACATTTCTACCAAAAGGTCTCATTACCAATATCTTGGTTTAAGTATTTGCCGCTCAGACAATAATGTGTCGTAACAGAGACAAATGCTTTTGTCTAAGCCTGGATGCATTCAGACTAAATCTAATCCACTCAGAGCGCCCCTCCTCCCAAACAAAGCATTCTATGTTTGAAATCTAGCAGCCCCCCAGACAACTGGGCAGGGGGAAAGAGCGATATCTCCAGAGAACCGCCTTTTCCTTTCTAAGTGTTCAGTCATGGCAACTCTTCCTCCTCCGTTGCCTTGATGGATTTCTCTTTGGAATGGCAACAAGCCTTCCATCAATGTCATGGACTAAATAAGTTTGAGGATATGCTGATGTTCCTCAAATTGTTTCGACTAGCCATAGTTCTGGCTGGTTTGCTTGGAGAGAAAATTAATGATGATCCACCAAGGTCATTGGACGTCTGTGGTACGGAACAGATGTTAACATATTAGTCCCACATGCTGCTTTCATACTGGACTATAACGGCTCGGGGTTGCCATCATGCGAAGTAATGCAGCCGAGGGGAGACATCCGAGTACGATAAATGTTAAGTCTCGCAGTGTTCCAGCAAGTGACAAATGTCCCCAAAGCTTCAAGAAAGACATTGGCTATTACCCTGTCCTTCAAGGAAGAGAAAAGAAACCTTCCAGAATCAGGCAAAAGAGGCGCCTTGGGGAGATATGGTGGGTTTAAACTGTTGGAGAGAACGCGGGAAACCTGTGACTTCATTCTGAGGTGAGAAGAAGAAAAGGAGGTTCCGGTGAACGCAAGTAATTGACAAGAAAGTCCAGCTCTTCAGCTGCTCGTCCTATATCACATCAGCCATTTCTTATGGGGGGGGGGGAAGCGTTTCTATTCAGCATGTTTAAAAGAACATTTTACCTTATATGTCTAAAAAAGCAGACGTGTCCATGAAAGCATTAATGTGCCAGAAGATTTCAGGCTTTTTAAATAATTATAATTCTTCTTCTTCTTCTTCTTCTTCTTCTTCTTCTTCTTCATCATCATCATCATCATCGGGTTTCGCCTGATATTTCTCTCAGTGTTTCAGCGATTTGGACATGACAACTCTGTGAAAAGTTGGCGCCTTTTCTGGAAAACGTGCACGCACAGAAGGTGTGGCTGATGGATTTTTTTTAAAAAAGTAAAGCAATGCACCCACTCGTTCTGTTCTGAAAAGTTTGTGCAAAAAGGACGGCTGATGCGGTAGTTTTGTACAATGTAATTCTTATGCACAAAAATGCCAGCTGAGGATGGCAGAAAACCACTAGCCCTCTTACGGGGGAGTATAAAAATATATACAGTGGTGCCTCGCTAGACAGTTACCCCGCATGACAGTTTTTTTGCTAGACATTGACTTTTTGTGATCGCTATAGCGATTCGCAAACCAGTGATTCCTATGGGGGAATTTCGCTGGACAGTGTTTGGTCCCTGCTTCACAAACCAATTTTTGCTAGACGATGATTTTGACAGCTCCCTCCACGCTCACAAAATGGGTGTTTTTGGGACCTACGCTTCACAAGACAGCGATTTAAACAGCTGATCGGCAGTTCGCAAAGCAGCTTTCCTATGGCCAATCTTCACTAGACAACGACGATTCTTCCTCATTGGTACGCATTAAACAGGTTTCAATGCATTCCAGTGGGGAAATGCTTTTCGCCAGACAATGATTTCGCTAAACAGTGATTTCAGTGGAACGGATTATCATCGTCTAGGGAGGCACCACTGTATTTCCTTCTTCAACATTTCACCGATATGAGGGAAAGTTTTCATTCCTATCTGTGCGTGTAGCCAGTCTTCTTTACATCCACCCTTTGTTCATCTGCATTACGGTGCTGAGCGAGACCTACCTGGCTTGTAAGAAAACTGTACCTTCTTAGTGACAGTTAGAGAACACGGGTGGACTAGACCCCCCCCCCCCAAATTCTCCATTGGGATGGGGTTTAAATGTCACAGGGACATCTCTTCATCCCTAATATCATTGTCCATTTCTTTCATTCTGGCATGCAGGAGAAACTGGAAAACACCACCCCAGTGATCCCTGTGGGTTCACGTCGGGGAATCCATTGCTATTTCCCCCCCAAAAAAAAATTCAAATCCATGTATTCCCCAACTCTGAAAGGGTTGTATAGGAGCTCAACGTCCCAGAATTGATACAGAGCAAAGAACTGTTCTCTGTCACCAACGCAGTGGTCTAAGCATCTGGTAAGGGGAGATGGCTGCCTAAAAGGATTCAGTCATCGAGGCAGAGGGAATTAAGGCTAGGAGATCAACCTAGGCAAGGCATGTTGGCTTTAAATCAGTGGTTCCCAACCTTGGGTCGCCAGATGTTCTTGAACTAAAACTAAGCTGAAAGTCCCCAAATTGTCCAGCTAACATGACACACAAGCGTATGAACGTTGGGGAAGAAGCTTTTGATTCTTAAATAGGCAAGCCATAACAGCAGATATTCTTCCGTGGGAAACAGTACCCTAGAGATTATAGAGTAATCAAGTAAAATAGCCATGAGACTATGGCTATTTTCCAGCCTCAACCCACGGTAACTAAAATATTCGCATAATGCTTCCAACATTGGTTGTTGTGGGTTTTTCGGGCTCTTTGGCCGTGTTCTGAAGTTTGTTCTTCCTAACGTTTTGCCACTCTCTGTGGCCGGCCTCTTCAGAGGACAGCACTCTGTGCTCTGGTGTAGTTGGCTTGGGAGTGCAGTATTTATGGCTGTGAGATAGGCTTTTGTCTTTTTCTGTAGATGGGTGATTAGTGTGTCTTGTGGTGGGTGTATTGCTGTGCTAAAAATGCCAACATTCTCAGTCGAACAATTGCCCAATTGGCCTACTCTTCTGTCCGTAATATCCAGAGCCAGAGTTCCACCCCAGATCTCTTTCTTTGCTTTCCTAATACCCCCATGGGTAGCGAATCAATGCATCTGCAGCTCCATCTCAAAAGCATCCTCTGAGCAGCTATCTTCTCAATGAAAGTACAAGAGATTGCCGTCGCTTTAACATACAAAAAAATCTCCACAGCATGTCTCACCATTTCAAAAAATACCCGACTGGCTATTATCCATAGATCACTGGCATTTTATTGTAATCTTCCAGAAGGATGCATATATTTCTTCTTCTTCTTTTTTAAAGGCTTTTAATCCTTAGAAAGAGAAGCCATAACAGCTGATGTTTATCATTGTCTAGCGTTATAAAAATAACACTACGTAGCAAGAACAGGTCTATAAATGGAGGCACCCTGTCTAAAGTCACCCACCCTCTCTGCCTAATGGTGTCTGAGTTCCTTTTCTACGTTTCAACAAAATATTGAAACACAGCCACAGAGAAAACAGACTTGAAATGCAAACAACTTAATTCCAGGTTATGCTGATCAGAGATGGGGAAGGTGTCAACTTTTGATCCGGGCTGATAGGATTGCTATTAGCATGCCTCCAAGACATGCAGGTTTTTTTCCCCACTGCTGTCCTATAAGGGTCTACTTGGAAATTGGTTCTTTTGAATTTAATTGATCTTACTCCCAATTAAATGGGTTTAAGATTATAGCCATGCATGGCGATCTTTTGTAGGCGGGTTGCAAAGAAAGAAACCTAACTGGTGAATCAAGCCCCATGATTACCCCAGTTATGTTTTTTATAGGATTGCAGCTTTAATAGACTGAACTAATGCACTGGAAAGCTTTCTTAATTTACTGTAAGGCAACATTTTAGAAATGCCAATTATTTTACTATAAACATAAAAACTGCACCTGGCTGAACCTTGTAGGGGATATATGCCATGGTAAGTGTAACTGTCTAAATCGTGGTGGCTAATTGACACTAATTAACTAGTAGCTCTCATATCCCCAGTTATGTGCCAGTTGTGAGATTTGGCATGCAATTAGAAACGCTGGTAGAAACTTGTTAAAACGTATTGCAATTCACCACCATAATTTAGACAACTGCTCTTAAGACGTGAACGCATGGCAGAAAAAATGCAAATGGATGCACTGTGAAGTTGCACCTGGGAAGTCTGGTTTTAGAGGGCTTCACACAAAATCAGCAAAGAGAGGGGAGGAAATCAGCCTTATTTGCAGCCTGTTAACATCATTTCCTTCCCACATCCGATGTCTGGGTCTGCTTGCACCCCTCTTCCCTTCCCTCCCTTCGAGCCTTGTGGCACAGAGGTGAATCTGTCAGTTGGAATGGCTTTAAATACAACGGTTACAGACTCCTCCACATTAGGTCAAAGCACCATGCTATCACAGTCCAAGATATCCCAGGCAGCCTCTTACCAGGGACAAGGGCACAAGGACTCAGTCCACCAGGTAGGGTTTCAAGTCCAAAGACACTCACTGGATCAGGATCAGATGTTGGAACACAGGGGCTCAGGAGGAGGAAGGCAATAATCATAACATAGCCAAAGACCTTGGTTGCTGAGGGCAAACCACTCCTTAAACAAGCCTTCCCTCCAGGTTTCCAGGTGATTCTCATGAGTGGCCCAACAGCTGCTACACAACCCAGGGCCTGACCCTGCAAACACCAGGCTATTCCTGGGTCAAGCTGGCCCTGATTCTGCAGCTTCCAGGGTGGTGTGGGCCAGATGCCATATGAGCTAATGTGAAGGCATTCAATTCCAAAAAAAGTAGAAGCCCTAGCAGCTGAGGGGAAAAAAACCCCACAGATTAGGGGAGAAAAACTCACAGCGCATTCACCTTGACTTTAATGTCATGCCGTCTACAGAAAATAATGGCCATCAGAACCTCCCAGTCTTGGCTCATTTCCTGCATTATTTGCCATTATTGTTGCACTCTTAGACGGGTGTGAATTCCTAACAGGGTCCTGTCCATTGTTGACAAAGGAGACATTTTCCTTTCTGCCACACCCAGGATGGAATGGATCTTCGCCTTCTGTACTCCTGGTTTGGTCAGTTTCAACGTATCGTTGTATCCATTCCTCTCCAAGGTAAATTCCCGAAATCTGCCTCGAAACCCCACTGGATCAAGCCACGAACCTCATTGTGGACCCCCTGCCTGGCCTACAAGCAATGCAAGCAGCTGGTAACAAACCCCCTTGCCCTGCTTCTCTCGTACATCAACACATATTCAAAGTCCCTTTTGCCATGTACAACCATCACTGACTCTCTGCTTTCCTGATGGTATGAAATAAGACGGCTAATGAGGGAGAGAGAGAGAGAGAGGTTAACTTTTTAGGTTTTCTAGAATTTAAGCCAGTTTCTTTTCATTCCTTGACTTTCCCTCTTGCTCAGCAAGACCTTGTGGCAGCTGAAAGGGATGGTCCCTAAAGACTCTTTTAAAACAAACTTAGCTGAACAAGGAAAGTGACAAAGTATTTGAAGCATCTTTATTTTTCTAGAGGCGGATTGTAAAAGTTCCCTTTGGGTAAGAGGATTTGTCGAGGAAACACAAATTTTTTTGTCCCTTGTACTAAGGGACAAAAAGACGCTGACCTCTCTGACATCCCATAACTGTAAATGTTCCCGTATTGTTAGCAGGAGACAATAAAAGGCATTCTTCATTCCTTAGTGTTTGAAATCCCAGAGAGTTGTGGGGGTTTTTTTTCCATCTTAAAATGGTTCTGATTTTAGATTGCATTAAAAATAAAGGGTCAAGAGGAGTGCTGATGTCACTTACAGCAGCAGCAGAAGAAAGAAAATTACACTTCCCCCCCCCCCCCCGGCTTAGGGCAATGCGTCATGTCACTAGCATTGCCTTGGATATCTTGTCCAGAAAAAAAAAGAAAAAGAAAAAAAATTAGGAAAAGGCCATGTGCTGTTAGAGCAGTACAACAACGGAAATGATTACTTCCAAGAGGTGGAAAGTGCTCCCAGCACTGGAGGCATTGAAGAGAAAGTTGGGCAGGCATCTATCAAATCTGGATTGATTTTGATTCCTGCCTTGAGGATGGGGTTGGCCTTATAGGTACAGGCAAATGTTCCCCTTGACAGTTTGTCCAGTCGTGTCTGACTCTAGGGGGCAGTGCTCATCCCCGTTTCCAAGCCGTAGAGCCAGTGTTTGTCTGAAGACAGTTTCCGTGGTCACGTGGCCAGCATGACCAGACACAGAACACTGTGACCTTCCCACCGAGGTGGTCCCTATTTATCTACTTGCGTTTGCATGCTTTTGAATGGCTAGGTTGGCAGGAGCTGGGACAAGCGACGGGAGGGCACTCACTCCGTCGCATGGATTCGATCTTACGACGGCTGGTCTTCCAACCTTGCAGCACAGAGGCTTCGGCAGTTTAACCGGCAGCGCCACCAGGTCCCTTATAGGCCCCTTCCAACTCATTGATTCTATATTCTGTGACTGTGCCTCTTTGAATTTGCAATGCATTGAGGGGGGGGAAAGAGGGGAGGAAATTTTCTGAATTTCAGACAGCTATCTTCAGGGCTTTGGGAACTGTCTGTGAATCATCGTCATCATGAAAGCTAAAATTCAAGGAACTGGTATAAACAGCAAATGTTGACTCCGACAAGAGAAGGATGAAAGTGCGTCACTTCCCATCTGTGAATGTTCAAAGATTGTGCAGACAGACTACAAAGCTAGACACAATAGAGTTGCAAAATTGATACGATGGTCGGTATGGAAAAAAATATATCATTTTCTAGCACCCAAGAATTTGTGGGAACATCAGGTAGAGGAAGTGCTAGAAAACAACCAAGTTAAGATCTGGTGGGACTTTTGGATTGAAATAGGCAGACACCTTGAGCATAGCTGGATAGCTCAGGGGTTTAGGTATCTGGCTGGGGAGTCCAAGGTTGGGAGTTTGATTCCCCCACGGTGCCTCCTTGACAGGGGCTGGACTGGATGATCCCACAAGGTCACTTCCAGCCCTGCAATTCTCTGATGATGATAATACACCAGGCGTAACAGTAATAGAATGAAGAAATGTCTGGATAATGGATGTTGCAGTTCCAGGGAATGCCAGAGTTGAAGATAAAGATTTGTGTGTGGGGGGGGAATTACAAAATACAGAGACCTGTCAATAGGAATAACACACTCGTGGATGAAACACATTTCAGTGGTCCCTATAGTTGTCGGGGCTTTGTTAACAATACAGCCATATTTTATAAAATATTATAATCAGCTCAAAAATCTCTGAAATAACACCATCAGAGCTGCAAAACAGTGGCAATATTAGGGTGAGCTTTCATTTTACACTAATACAGTCATGCCTCGAGTGGTCGCAAGACCAGATGGGCGGGGTATAAATAAAACAAACAAACAAATAAACGCCTCACACAATGAAAAACTTACAAGACGAAAGTGCTTTGTGATTATTTTTTTTTGGTGACTCGCAAGACAAATTTTTCTATGGCCGTGTTTCGCAAGACATTTTTTCCCTTTTTGTTTGTTTTAAATTGCACAACCGTTAGTACCGCACTTCGCAAGATGAAAATTTTGCAATACGAGCTGATTTGTGGAACAAATTAATTTCGTCTTGCGAGGCATCACTGTATTTGATTGATACGTAGGGTTTCAGTTAAAACTTGCATGTGTTATACATTTGACTTGTGTTGCTATAGTCAAGCAAATTGTGCATGGGTCTTCTCTTGACACACACACACACATGCATACACTTGTGTTCCTCTGAACAATCCTCATCATTATTTGCAGTCTAATAAAATGAGCTTGTCGCCTCTGATTTGATTTTGCCAATTCTAGATTGTTTGCTATCTCCGCAGCGTTGTGGATGCCCATTTCTGCTGATTTACTTCGGCATACCTATATCCTACCAAGTCAGCCAGAGGTAATTGGATTCTTCTCTGTGAAGTGAGGCAGCTGAGTCAGGGCGGGGGGGGGGGGGGGATCAACAAGGGAACCGAGAGGCTGTTAAGCCTTCTCCCCCCCCCCCAACATTGCTCTAAAAAGGCAAAATGACATGACTCCGAGACAGGTAAAGTGCAGCTCAAATTTTAATCTGAATCTCATTTCCATTTGTGGCTGGAGGGTGTTTAGCTCATTCTAGTGTAGCGGCACTTCCCCCCCCAAGGGTAAAATAGACACCTCTTAGCAAGCCGACACAGAGGGCCATGTCCCACAGAAGTCATTTCCGTGCGAGTAAAGGCGTTGCCAGCACAGCTGGAGTTTTTGTTCAAATCAGCTCAGCGCCATCTCCTCATCAATGGGACCCATTTCGATCTTCATCCTGATCCAATTTTGATGCACCACTTCAGCTAGAGAGCCATGATGTTTCAGCCGTCATGCAGAAGAAGAAGAAGAAGAAGAAGAAGAAGAAGAAGAAGAAGAAGAAGAAGAAGAAGAAGAAGAAGAAGAAGAAGAAGAATCATTCTCCAAGAGAGAGACAGACAATATTCTCCAAAACTCAACTGAGACAGAATATCTGGGATCTTTGAAAGTCTATTAGATCCCTTATTTGGTAGTAAGGACTGCAAAGATAAGTAGATATTTTGTTTTCCAATGATCCCTCTGATTGGTTAGAAAAAAATTATGAATCTTTCAGACTTCATTCTGGATAAACTACTGCTTTCAGGGGCTGTTTCACTCAGATACTTCTGTGACCCACGCTAAGATATCTTCACACCAAGGTGTCCATGTTGCATCTGTTATTGTACAGAAGTGAACATGTGATGTTGTTGTTTAGTCATTAAGTCATGTCCAACTCTTCGTGACCCCATGGACCAGAGCACGCCAGGCCCTCCTGTCTTCCACGGCCTCTGGGTCAAAGTCATGTTGGTCCCTTCGATGACCCTGTCCAACCACCTCATCCTCTGTCGTCCCCTTCTCCTCTTGCCTTCACACTTTCCCAACATCAGAGTCTTTTCCAGGGAGTCTTCTCTTCTCATGAGATGGCCAAAGTATTGGAGCCTCAGCTTCAGGATCTGTCCTTCCAGGGAGCACTTAGGATTAATTTCCTTCAGAATGGATGTGATGTAGGGGGAAGCAAATACGAAGGTATGGGCAATGAGAAAACAGAGACTACTCTTGCATCATGCTGTATATAATTTTTTTTTTTCAACAACCACCACAACAACAAAATGATGGAGGATTCCTAATGCATTGGTTCCACTCCAGGAACAAGACAAGGTAATTTGGATCCTCCAATTCTCGGGAGAAATTGAGCTGAGACAGATTTTGGAAGCATTCCCATACGCAATTAAGAGAGATGGTTGCACTGTAGCATAAAAGGTTGTCCCGGCATGCTTTAAAACTTCGCTGCGCCTGTTTTGAAACTCGACCGAATAGTAATTCACTTTGTATGGTTAATTTTTTATTCCTTAATCAAGAACACATGGAGGTTAGGGTGACATTGCTGTAAATATCCAAAGAACCTGGGCACGTAAATAATGAATAGCACGACAGGACAGCTTGCCAACCAGATTTCTCCTGTTTGCAGAAACTCAGATGGAATTTGCGTGAATTGGCTTACAGGTAAACAAGAGGGACCAAGCCTGCAGTGCAGTAATTCCCTTACCGTCATAAAAATTGAATGTGTCATGAACATAAGCGTAGCCTCAGTAATCATGAAGTGCTAATCCGGAGATTGTTAAACATGTTCCACCCTCACTTTCTTTAATCCCCTCTTCCTTTAATCTTTCTTCCTTTCTGAGTTGCCTTTGCTACCGGAAAATGCCCCTAAACACCACTGGAAGCTAAACAAAGCAAAACATCAACATGTTTTTTTCTTTAATGTAAAACCTTCCTTCATAATCCTGAGCTGGCTGGGTAGTTTGGGTCTCTGGCTGTGGAAACGGAGGTTGGGTGTTCAATTCCCCACTCTGCCTCCTTGACAAGGGCTGGACTCCATGATCCATAAGGTCCTTTCCAGCTCTGCAGCTCTAAGATGATGATGATGATGATGATGGAATACTCAATTTTGTAGGGCAACACATGCAACATAGGTGAAGAAAGGCTGTGGACTTTGGGCCTGGTAATCCATGGTTATAGGATTACATCAGAAAAAAACATGCAAACTACAAGCGAGGTCTTTGAATTGCTGCAGAGGGTTATCCAACCAACAGCGACCTGGGGTGTCATTTGACAACCACACTTCCAAAGCAGTGTGCTCCCCCCTCCCTCCAATTTACTTCTAAGAAATAGACCTGGCCCGACCACCTCCAATGAATTCTTGGGGCTCCCATTCATAATTTTTCTGCATTGCCCACAAAATATTGATGAAACGATTTGACCTGTGAAAGCCTGCAGATTACTTGATGTTGTTTTTAACTAAATGGGTCTAATAAAAGTGTCCCCTACAGAAGATTGCATGGAGTCATAGAGCTATTAGATTGGAAGGAACCCCCAAGACTATCTCACAAATCCCCTGTTGAAA